>NC_090649.1:0-277500 GCF_040937935.1 Hyperolius riggenbachi | reverse complement strand
CCGCCACACCGCTCTATCTACAACTAATGTGTCCACCCGCCACACCGCTCTATCTACAACTAATGTGTCCACCCGCCACACCGCTCTATCCACAACTAATGTGTCCACCCGCCACACCGCTCTATCTACAACTAATGTGTCCACCCGCCACACCGCTCTATCTACAACTAATGTGTCCACCCGCCACACCGCTCTATCTACAGCTAATGTGTCCACCCGCCACACCGCTCTATCTACAACTAATGTGTCCACCCGTCACACCGCTCTACCTACAACTAATGTGTCCACCCGCCACACCGCTCTACCTACAACTAATGTGTCCACCCGCCACACCGCTCTATCTACAACTAATGTGTCCACCCGCCACACCGCTCTATCTACAACTAATGTGTCCACCCGCCACACCGCTCTACCTACAACTAATGTGTCCACCCGCCACACCGCTCTATCTACAACTAATGTGTCCACCCGCCACACCGCTCTATCTACAACTAATGTGTCCACCGCCACACCGCTCTATCCACAACTAATGTGTCCACCCGCCACACCGCTCTATCTACAACTAATGTGTCCACCCGCCACACCGCTCTACCTACAACTAATGTGTCCACCCGCCACACCGCTCTATCTACAACTAATGTGTCCACCCGCCACACCGCTCTATCTACAGCTAATGTGTCCACCCGCCACACCGCTCTATCTACAACTAATGTGTCCACCCGTCACACCGCTCTACCTACAACTAATGTGTCCACCCGCCACACCGCTCTACCTACAACTAATGTGTCCACCCGCCACACCGCTCTATCTACAACTAATGTGTCCACCCGCCACACCGCTCTATCTACAACTAATGTGTCCACCCGCCACACCGCTCTACCTACAACTAATGTGTCCACCCGCCACACCGCTCTATCTACAACTAATGTGTCCACCCGCCACACCGCTCTATCTACAACTAATGTGTCCACCTGTCACACCGCTCTATCTACAACTAATGTGTCCACCCGCCACACCGCTCTATCTACAACTAATGTGTCCACCTGCCACACCGCTCTACCTACAACTAATGTGTCCACCCGCCACACCGCTCTATCTACAACTAATGTGTCCACTCGCCACACCGCTCTATCTACAACTAATGTGTCCACCCGCCACACCGCTCTATCTACAACTAATGTGTCCACCCGCCACACCGCTCTACCTACAACTAATGTGTCCACCCGCCACACCGCTCTATCCACAACTAATGTGTCCACCTGCCACACCGCTCTACCTACAACTAATGTGTCCACCCGCCACACCGCTCTACCTACAACTAATGTGTCCACCTGCCACACCGCTCTACCTACAACTAATGTGTCCACCCGCCACACCGCTCTACCTACAACTAATGTGTACACCCGCCACACCGCTCTATCTACAACTAATGTGTCCACCCGCCACACCGCTCTACCTACAACTAATGTGTCCACCCGCCACACCGCTCTATCTACAACTAATGTGTCCACCCCCCACACCGCTCTACCTACAACTAATGTGTCCACCCGCCACACCGCTCTACCTACAACTAATGTGTCCCCCCACCACACCGCTCTATCTACAACTAATGTGTCCACCCGCCACACCGCTCTATCTACAACTAATATGTCCACCCGCCACACCGCTCTACCTACAACTAATGTGTCCACCCGCCACACCGCTCTATCTACAACTAATGTGTCCACCCGCCACACCGCTCTACCTACAACTAATGTGTCCACCCGCCACACTGCTCTATCTACAACTAATGTGTCCACCCGCCACACCGCTCTATCTACAACTAATGTGTCCACCCGCCACACCGCTCTATCTACAACTAATGTGTCCACCCGCCACACCGCTCTATCTACAACTAATGTGTCCACCCGCCACACCGCTCTATCTACAACTAATGTGTCCACCCGCCACACCGCTCTACCTACAACTAATGTGTCCACCCGCCACACCGCTCTACCTACAACTAATGTGTCCACTCGCCACACCGCTCTATCTACAACTAATGTGTCCACCCGCCACACCGCTCTACCTACAACTAATGTGTCCACCCGCCACACCGCTCTATCTACAACTAATGTGTCCACCCGCCACACCGCTCTATCTACAACTAATGTGTCCACCCGCCACACCGCTCTACCTACAACTAATGTGTCCACCCGCCACACCGCTCTACCTACAACTAATGTGTCCACCCGCCACACCGCTCTATCTACAACTAATGTGTCCACCCGCCACACCGCTCTACCTACAACTAATGTGTCCACCCGCCACACCGCTCTATCTACAACTAATGTGTCCACCCGCCACACCGCTCTATCTACAACTAATGTGTCCACCCGCCACACCGCTCTACCTACAACTAATGTGTCCACCTGCCACACCGCTCTATCTACAACTAATGTGTCCACCCGCCACACCGCTCTATCTACAACTAATGTGTCCACCCGCCACACCGCTCTACCTACAACTAATGTGTCCACCCGCCACACCGCTCTATCTACAACTAATGTGTCCACCCGCCACACCGCTCTATCTACAACTAATGTGTCCACCCGCCACACCGCTCTACCTACAACTAATGTGTCCACCCGCCACACCGCTCTACCTACAACTAATGTGTCCACCCGCCACACCGCTCTACCTACAACTAATGTGTCCACCCGCCACACCGCTCTACCTACAACTAATGTGTCCACCCGCCACACCGCTCTATCTACAACTAATGTGTCCACCCGCCACACCGCTCTACCTACAACTAATGTGTCCTCCCGCCACACCGCTCTATCTACAACTAATGTGTCCCCCCGCCACACCGCTCTATCTACAACTAATGTGTCCACCCGCCACACCGCTCTACCTACAACTAATGTGTCCACCCTTCACACCGCTCTACCTACAACTACTGTGTCCACCCGCCACACCGCTCTACCTACAACTAATGTGTCCACCCGCCACACCGCTCTACCTACAACTAATGTGTCCACCCGCCACACCGCTCTACCTACAACTAATGTGTCCACCCGCCACACCGCTCTATCTACAACTAATGTGTCCACCCGCCACACCGCTCTACCTACAACTAATGTGTCCTCCCGCCACACCGCTCTATCTACAACTAATGTGTCCCCCCGCCACACCGCTCTATCTACAACTAATGTGTCCACCCGCCACACCGCTCTACCTACAACTAATGTGTCCACCCTTCACACCGCTCTACCTACAACTACTGTGTCCACCCGCCACACCGCTCTATCTACAACTAATGTGTCCACTCGCCACACCGCTCTATCCACAACTAATGTGTCCACCCCCCACACCGCTCTACCTACAACTAATGTGTCCACCCGCCACACTGCTCTATCTACAACTACTGTGTCCACCCGCCACACCGCTCTACCTACAACTAATGTGTCCACCCGCCACACCGCTCTATCTACAACTAATGTGTCCACCCGCCACACCGCTCTATCTACAACTAATGTGTCCACCCGCCACACCGCTCTACCTACAACTACTGTGTCCACCCGCCACACCGCTCTATCTACAACTAATGTGTCCACCCGCCACACCGCTCTACCTACAACTAATGTGTCCACCCGCCACACCGCTCTACCTACAACTAATGTGTCCACCTGCCACACCGCTCTATCTACAACTAATGTGTCCACCCGCCACACCGCTCTATCCACAACTAATGTGTCCACCCGCCCCACCGCTCTACCTACAACTAATGTGTCCACCCGCCACACCGCTCTACCTACAACTAATGTGTCCACCCGCCACACCGCTCTATCTACAGCTAATGTGTCCACCCGCCACACCGCTCTATCCACAACTAATGTGTCCACCCGCCACACCGCTCTACCTACAACTAATGTGTCCACCCGCCACACCGCTCTATCTACAACTAATGTGTCCACCCGCCACACCGCTCTATCTACAACTAATGTGTCCACCCGCCACACCGCTCTATCCACAACTAATGTGTCCACCCGCCACACCGCTCTACCTACAACTAATGTGTCCACCCGCCACACCGCTCTACCTACAACTAATGTGTCCACCCGCCACACCGCTCTACCTACAACTAATGTGTCCACCCGCCACACCGCTCTACCTACAACTAATGTGTCCACCCGCCACACCGCTCTATCTACAACTAATGTGTCCACCCACCACACCACTCTATCTACAACTAATGTGTCCACCCGCCACACCGCTCTATCTACAACTAATGTGTCCACCCGCCACACCGCTCTACCTACAACTAATGTGTCCACCCGCCACACCGCTCTACCTACAACTAATGTGTCCACCCGCCACACCGCTCTACCTACAACTAATGTGTCCACCTGCCACACCGCTCTATCTACAACTAATGTGTCCACCCGCCACACTGCTCTATCTACAACTAATGTGTCCACCCACCACACCGCTCTATCTACAACTAATGTGTCCACCTGCCACACCGCTCTATCTACAACTAATGTGTCCACCCGCCACACCGCTCTATCTACAACTAATGTGTCCACCCTTCACACCGCTCTATCTACAACTAATGTGTCCACCCGCCACACCGCTCTATCTACAACTAATGTGTCCACCCGCCACACCGCTCTACCTACAACTAATGTGTCCACCCGCCACACCGCTCTACCTACAACTAATGTGTCCACCCGCCACACCGCTCTACCTACAACTAATGTGTCCACCCGCCACACCGCTCTACCTACAACTAATGTGTCCACTCGCCACACCGCTCTATCTACAACTAATGTGTCCACCCGCCACACCGCTCTATCTACAACTAATGTGTCCACCCGCCACACCGCTCTACCTACAACTAATGTGTCCACCCGCCACACCGCTCTACCTACAACTAATGTGTCCACCCGCCACACCGCTCTACCTACAACTAATGTGTCCACCCGCCACACCGCTCTACCTACAACTAATGTGTCCACTCGCCACACCGCTCTAGCTACAACTAATGTGTCCACCCGCCACACCGCTCTATCTACAACTAATGTGTCCACCCGCCACACCGCTCTATCTACAACTAATGTGTCCACCCGCCACACCGCTCTATCTACAACTAATGTGTCCACCCGCCACACCGCTCTACCTACAACTAATGTGTCCACCCGCCACACCGCTCTATCTACAACTAATGTGTCCACCTGCCACACCACCCTACCTACAACTAATGTGTCCACCCGCCACACCGCTCTATCTACAACTAATGTGTCCACCCGCCACACCGCTCTATCTACAACTAATGTGTCCACCCGCCACACCGCTCTATCTACAACTAATGTGTCCACCCGCCACACCGCTCTATCTACAACTAATGTGTCCACCCGCCACACCGCTCTACCTACAACTAATGTGTCCACCCGCCACACCGCTCTATCTACAACTAATGTGTCCACCCGCCACACCGCTCTATCTACAACTAATGTGTCCACCCGCCACACCGCTCTACCTACAACTAATGTGTCCACCCGACACACCGCTCTATCTACAACTAATGTGTCCACCCGCCACACCGCTCTACCTACAACTACTGTGTCCACCCGCCACACCGCTCTATCTACAACTAATGTGTCCACCCGCCACACCGCTCTATCTACAACTAATGTGTCCACCCGCCACACCGCTCTATCTACAACTAATGTGTCCACTCGCCACACCGCTCTATCCACAACTAATGTGTCCTCCCGTCACACCGCTCTATCTACAACTAATGTGTCCACCCGCCACACCGCTCTACCTACAACTAATGTGTCCACCCGCCACACCGCTCTACCTACAACTAATGTGTCCACCCGCCACACCGCTCTATCCACAACTAATGTGTCCACCCGCCACACTGCTCTACCTACAACTAATGTGTCCACCTGCCACACCGCTCTACCCACAACTAATGTGTCCAC
This sequence comes from Hyperolius riggenbachi, assembly GCF_040937935.1. NCBI lineage: Eukaryota > Metazoa > Chordata > Amphibia > Anura > Hyperoliidae > Hyperolius > Hyperolius riggenbachi. The sequence goes on along the minus strand of NC_090649.1, from coordinate 271,525 downwards.
CCGCCACACTGCTCTACCTACAACTAATGTGTCCACCTGCCACACCGCTCTATCTACAACTAATGTGTCCACCCGCCACACCGCTCTACCTACAACTAATGTGTCCACCCGCCACACCGCTCTATCTACAACTAATGTGTCCACCTGCCACACCGCTCTACCTACAACTAATGTGTCCACCTGCCACACCGCTCTATCCACAACTAATGTGTCCACCCGCCACACCGCTCTACCTACAACTAATGTGTCCACCCGCCACACCGCTCTACCTACAACTAATGTGTCCACCCGCCACACCGCTCTACTTACAACTAATGTGTCCACCCGCCACACCGCTCTATCTACAACTAATGTGTCCACCCGCCACACCGCTCTATCTACAACTAATGTGTCCACCCGCCACACCGCTCTATCTACAACTAATGTGTCCACCCGCCACACCGCTCTATCCACAACTAATGTGTCCACCCGCCACACCGCTCTATCTACAACTAATGTGTCCACCCGCCACACCGCTCTATCTACAACTAATGTGTCCACCCGCCACACCGCTCTACCTACAACTAATGTGTCCACCCGCCACACCGCTCTATCTACAACTAATGTGTCCACCCACCACACCGCTCTATCTACAACTAATGTGTCCACCCACCACACCGCTCTACCTACAACTAATATGTCCACCCACCACACCGCTCTACCTACAACTAATGTGTCCACCCCCCACACCGCTCTACCTACAACTAATGTGTCCCCCCGCCACACTGCTCTACCTACAACTAATATGTCCACCCACCACACCGCTCTACCTACAACTAATGTGTCCACCCGCCACACCGCTCTACCTACAACTAATGTGTCCCCCCGCCACACTGCTCTACCTACAACTAATGTGTCCACCCGCCACACCGCTCTATCTACAACTAATGTGTCCACCCGCCACACCGCTCTATCTACAACTAATGTGTCCACCCGCCACACCGCTCTATCCACAACTAATGTGTCCACCTGCCACACCGCTCTATCTACAACTAATGTGTCCACCTGCCACACCGCTCTATCTACAACTAATGTGTCCACCCGCCACACCGCTCTATCTACAACTAATGTGTCCACCCGCCACACCGCTCTATCTACAACTAATGTGTCCACCCGCCACACCGCTCTATCTACAACTAATGTGTCCACCCGCCACACTGCTCTATCTACAACTAATGTGTCCACCTGCCACACCGCTCTATCTACAACTAATGTGTCCACCTGCCACACCGCTCTATCTACAACTAATGTGTCCACCCGCCACACCGCTCTACCTACAACTAATGTGTCCACCCGCCACACCGCTCTATCTACAACTAATGTGTCCACCCGCCACACCGCTCTACCTACAACTAATGTGTCCACCCGCCACACCGCTCTACCTACAACTAATGTGTCCACCCGCCACACCGCTCTACCTACAACTAATGTGTCCACCCGCCACACCGCTCTACCTACAACTAATGTGTCCACTCGCCACACCGCTCTATCTACAACTAATGTGTCCACCCGCCACACCACTCTACCTACAACTAATGTGTCCACCCGCCACACCGCTCTATCTACAACTAATGTGTCCACCCGCCACACCGCTCTATCTACAACTAATGTGTCCACCCGCCACACCGCTCTATCTACAACTAATGTGTCCACCCGCCACACCGCTCTACCTACAACTAATGTGTCCACCCGCCACACCGCTCTATCTACAACTAATGTGTCCACCCTTCACACCGCTCTACCTACAACTACTGTGTCCACCCACCACACCGCTCTACCCACAACTAATGTATCCTCCCGCCACACCGCTCTACCTACAACTAATGTGTCCACCCGCCACACCGCTCTACCTACAACTAATGTGTCCACCCGCCACACCGCTCTACCTACAACTAATGTGTCCACCCGCCACACCACTCTACCTACAACTAATGTGTCCACCCGCCACACCGCTCTATCTACAACTAATGTGTCCACCCGCCACACCGCTCTACCTACAACTAATGTGTCCACCCGCCACACCGCTCTACCTACAACTAATGTGTCCACCCGCCACACCGCTCTATCTACAACTAATGTGTCCTCCCGCCACACCGCTCTATCTACAACTAATGTGTCCACCCGCCACACCGCTCTATCTACAACTAATGTGTCCACCCGCCACACCGCTCTACCTACAACTAATGTGTCCACCCGCCACACCGCTCTACCTACAACTAATGTGTCCACCCGCCACACCGCTCTACCTACAACTAATGTGTCCACCCACCACACCGCTCTCTCTACAACTAATGTGTCCCCCCGCCACACCGCTCTATCCACAACTAATGTGTCCACCCGCCACACCGCTCTATCTACAACTAATGTGTCCACCCGCCACACCGCTCTATCTACAACTAATGTGTCCACCCGCCACACCGCTCTACCTACAACTAATGTGTCCACCCGCCACACCGCTCTATCTACAACTAATGTGTCCACCCGCCACACCGCTCTACCTACAACTAATGTGTCCACCCGCCACACTGCTCTATCTACAACTAATGTGTCCACCCGCCACACCGCTCTATCTACAACTAATGTGTCCACCCGCCACACCGCTCTATCTACAACTAATGTGTCCACCTGCCACACTGCTCTATCTACAACTAATGTGTCCACCTGCCACACCGCTCTACCTACAACTAATGTGTCCACCCGCCACACCGCTCTATCTACAACTAATATGTCCACCCGCCACACCGCTCTATCTACAACTAATGTGTCCACCTGCCACACCGCTCTATCTACAACTAATGTGTCCACCCGCCACACCGCTCTATCTACAACTAATGTGTCCACTCGCCACACCGCTCTATCTACAACTAATGTGTCCACCCGCCACACCGCTCTACCTACAACTAATGTGTCCACCCGCCACACCGCTCTATCTACAACTAATGTGTCCACTCGCCACACCGCTCTACCTACAACTAATATGTCCACCCACCACACCGCTCTATCTACAACTAATGTGTCCACCCGCCACACCGCTCTATCTACAACTAATATGTCCACCCGCCACACCGCTCTATCTACAACTAATGTGTCCACCCGCCACACCGCTCTACCTACAACTAATGTGTCCACCCGCCACACCGCTCTATCTACAACTAATGTGTCCACCCGCCACACCGCTCTATCTACAACTAATGTGTCCATCCGCCACACCGCTCTATCTACAACTAATGTGTCCACCCGCCACACCGCTCTATCTACAACTAATGTGTCCACCCGCCACACTGCTCTATCTACAACTAATGTGTCCACCTGCCACACCGCTCTATCTACAACTAATGTGTCCACCCCCCACACCGCTCTATCTACAACTAATGTGTCCACCCGCCACACCGCTCTATCTACAACTAATGTGTCCACCCACCACACCGCTCTATCTACAACTAATGTGTCCACCCGCCACACCGCTCTACCTACAACTAATGTGTCCACCCGCCACACCGCTCTATCTACAACTAATGTGTCCACCCGCCACACCGCTCTACCAACAACTAATGTGTCCACCCGCCACACCGCTCTACCTACAACTAATGTGTCCACCCACCACACCGCTCTACCTACAACTAATGTGTCCACCCGCCACACCGCTCTACCTACAACTAATGTGTCCACCCGCCACACCGCTCTACCTACAACTAATGTGTCCACCCGCCACACCGCTCTACCTACAACTAATGTGTCCACCCGCCACACCGCTCTATCCACAACTAATGTGTCCACCCGCCACACCGCTCTATCTACAACTAATGTGTCCACCCGCCACACCGCTCTACCTACAACTAATGTGTCCACCCGCCACACCGCTCTACCTACAACTAATGTGTCCACCCGCCACACCGCTCTATCTACAACTAATGTGTCCACCCGCCACACCGCTCTACCTACAACTAATGTGTCCACCCGCCACACCGCTCTATCTACAACTAATGTGTCCACCCGCCACACCGCTCTATCTACAACTAATGTGTCCACCCGCCACACCGCTCTATCTACAACTAATGTGTCCACCCACCACACCGCTCTATCTACAACTAATGTGTCCACCCACCACACCGCTCTATCTACAACTAATGTGTCCACCCGCCACACCGCTCTATCTACAACTAATGTGTCCACCCGCCACACCGCTCTATCTACAACTAATGTGTCCACCCGCCACACCGCTCTATCTACAACTAATGTGTCCACCCGCCACACCGCTCTACCTACAACTAATGTGTCCACCCGCCACACCGCTCTATCTACAACTAATGTGTCCACCCGCCACACCGCTCTATCTACAACTAATGTGTCCACCCGCCACACCGCTCTATCCACAACTAATGTGTCCACCCGCCACACCGCTCTACCTACAACTAATGTGTCCACCCACCACACCGCTCTACCTACAACTAATGTGTCCACCCGCCACACCGCTCTATCTACAACTAATGTGTCCACCCGCCACACCGCTCTACCTACAACTAATGTGTCCACCCGTCACACCGCTCTATCTACAACTAATGTGTCCACCCGCCACACCGCTCTATCTACAACTAATGTGTCCACCCGCCACACCGCTCTACCTACAACTAATGTGTCCACCCGCCACACCGCTCTATCTACAACTAATGTGTCCACCCGCCACACCGCTCTACCTACAACTAATGTGTCCACCCGCCACACCGCTCTATCTACAACTAATGTGTCCACCCGCCACACCGCTCTACCTACAACTAATGTGTCCACCCGCCACACCGCTCTACCTACAACTAATGTGTCCACCCGCCACACCGCTCTACCTACAACTAATGTGTCCACCCGCCACACCGCTCTATCTACAACTAATGTGTCCACCCGCCACACCGCTCTATCTACAACTAATGTGTCCACCCGCCACACCGCTCTACCTACAACTAATGTGTCCACCCGCCACACCGCTCTACCTACAACTAATGTGTCCACCCGCCACACCGCTCTATCTACAACTACTGTGTCCACCCGCCACACCGCTCTATCTACAACTAATGTGTCCACCCGCCACACCGCTCTATCTACAACTAATGTGTCCACCCGCCACACTGCTCTATCTACAACTACTGTGTCCACCCGCCACACCGCTCTATCTACAACTAATGTGTCCACCCGCCACACCGCTCTACCTACAACTAATGTGTCCACCTGCCACACCGCTCTATCTACAACTAATGTGTCCACTCGCCACACCGCTCTATCTACAACTAATGTGTCCACCCGCCACACCGCTCTACCTACCCCTGTATACACCCTGGTGGCCTCTATACCATCTCTGACCTCCCTCAGTCACTTCATACACAGTGCTGGCCTCTATACCATCTCTGACCTCCCTCAGTCACTTCATACACACTGCTGGCCTCTTTACCATCTCTGACCTCCCTCAGTCACTTCATACACACTGCTGGCCTCTTTACCATCTCTGACCTCCCTCAGTCACTTCATACACACTGCTGGCCTCTTTACCATCTCTGACCTCCCTCAGTCACTTCATACACACTGCTGGCCTCTTTACCATCTCTGACCTCCCTCAGTCACTTCATACACACTGCTGGCCTCTATACCATCTCTGACCTTCCTCAGTCACTTCATACACAGTGCTGGCCTCTATACCATCTCTGACCTCCCTCAGTCACTTCATACACACTGCTGGCCTCTTTACCATCTCTGACCTCCCTCAGTCACTTCATACACACTGCTGGCCTCTATACCATCTCTGACCTTCCTCAGTCACTTCATACACAGTGCTGGCCTCTATACCATCTCTGACCTCCCTCAGTCACTTCATACACACTGCTGGCCTCTTTACCATCTCTGACCTCCCTCAGTCACTTCATACACACTGCTGGCCTCTATACCATCTCTGACCTTCCTCAGTCACTTCATACACACTACTGGCCTCTTTACCATCTCTGACCTCCCTCAGTCACTTCATACACACTGCTGGCCTCTATACCATCTCTGACCTTCCTCAGTCACTTCATACACAGTGCTGGCCTCTATACCATCTCTGACCTCCCTCAGTCACTTCATACACACTGCTGGCCTCTATACCATCTCTGACCTTCTTCAGTCACTTCATACACACTGCTGGCCTCTATACCATCTCTGACCTCCCTCAGTCACTTCATACACACTGCTGGCCTCTATACCATCTCTGACCTTCCTCAGTCACTTCATACACACTGCTGGCCTCTATACCATCTCTGACCTCCCTCAGTCACTTCATACACACTGCTGGCCTCTATACCATCTCTGACCTCCCTCAGTCACTTCATACACACTGCTGGCCTCTATACCATCTCTGACCTCCCTCAGTCACTTCATACACCCTGCTGGCCTCTATACCATCTCTGACCTCCCTCAGTCACTTCATACACACTGCTGGCCTCTATACTATCTCTAACCTTCCTCAGTCACTTCATACACACTGCTGGCCTCTATATCATATCTGACCTCCCTCAGTCACTTCATACACACTGCTGGCCTCTATACCATCTCTGACCTTCCTCAGTCACTTCATACACACTGCTGGCCTCTATACCATCTCTGACCTCCCTCAGTCACTTCATACACACTGCTGGCCTCTATACCATCTCTGACCTTCCTCAGTTACTTCATACACACTGCTGGCCTCTATACCATCTCTGACCTCCCTCAGTCACTTCATACACACTGCTGGCCTCTATACCATCTCTGACCTCCCTCAGTCACTTCATACACACTGCTGGCCTCTATACCATCTCTGACCTTCCTCAGTTACTTCATACACACTGCTGGCCTCTATACCATCTCTGACCTCCCTCAGTCACTTCATACACCCTGCTGGCCTCTATACCATCTCTGACCTCCCTCAGTCACTTCATACACCCTGCTGGCCTCTTTACCATCTCTGACCTCCCTCAGTCACTTCATACACCCTGCTGGCCTCTATACCATCTCTGACCTCGCTCAGTCACTTCATACACAGTGCTGGCCTCTCTACCATCTCTGACCTCCCTCAGTCACTTCATACACACTGCTGGCCTCTATACCATCTCTGACCTCCCTCAGTCACTTCATACACAGTGCTGGCCTCTCTACCATCTCTGACCTCCCTCAGTCACTTCATACACAGTGCTGGCCTCTATACCATCTCTGACCTCCCTCAGTCACTTCATACACACTGCTGGCCTCTATACCATCTCTGACCTCCCTCAGTCACTTCATACACACTGCTGGCCTCTATACCATCTCTGACCTCCCTCAGTCACTTCATACACAGTGCTCGCCTCTATACCATCTCTGACCTCCCTCAGTCACTTCATACACCCTGCTGGCCTCTATACCATCTCTAACCTCCCTCAGTCACTTCATACACAGTGCTGGCCTCTCTACCATCTCTGACCTCCCTCAGTCACTTCATACACACTGCTGGCCTCTATACCATCTCTGACCTTCCTCAGTCACTTCATACACAGTGCTGGCCTCTATACCCTCTCTGACCTCCCTCAGTCACTTCATACACCCTGCTGGCCTCTATACCATCTCTGACCTCCCTCAGTCACTTCATTCACAGTGCTGGCCTCTATACCATCTCTGACCTCCCTCAGTCACTTCATACACACTGCTGGCCTCTATACCATCTCTGACCTCCCTCAGTCACTTCATACACACTGCTGACCTCTATACCATCTCTAACCTCCCTCAGTCACTTCATACACACTGCTGGCCTCTATACCATCTCTGACCTCCCTCAGTCACTTCATACACAGTGCTGGCCTCTATACCATCTCTGACCTCCCTCAGTCACTTCATACACAGTGCTGGCCTCTCTACCATCTCTGACCTCCCTCAGTCACTTCATACACACTGCTGGCCTCTATACCATCTCTGACCTCCCTCAGTCACTTCATACACCCTGCTGGCCTCTATACCCTCTCTGACCAGTGCTGGCCTCTATACCATCTCTGACCTCCCTCAGTCACTTCATACACACTGCTGGCCTCTATACTATCTCTAACCTTCTTCAGTCACTTCATACACAGTGCTGGCCTCTATACCATCTCTGACCTCCCTCAGTCACTTCATACACCCTGCTGGCCTCTATACCATCTCTGACCTTCCTCAGTCACTTCATACACAGTGCTGGCCTCTCTACCATCTCTGACCTCCCTCAGTCACTTCATACATCCTGCTGCCCTCTATACCATCTCTGACCTCCCTCAGTCACTTCATACACACTGCTGGCCTCTATACCATCTCTGACCTTCCTCAGTCACTTCATACACACTGCTGGCCTCTATACCATCTCTGACCTCCCTCAGTCACTTCATACACACTGCTGGCCTCTATACCATCTCTGACCTCCCTCAGTCACTTCATACACACTGCTGGCCTCTATACCATCTCTGACCTTCCTCAGTTACTTCATACACACTGCTGGCCTCTATACCATCTCTGACCTCCCTCAGTCACTTCATACACCCTGCTGGCCTCTATACCATCTCTGACCAGTGCTGGCCTCTATACCATCTCTGACCTCCCTCAGTCACTTCATACACCCTGCTGGCCTCTTTACCATCTCTGACCTCCCTCAGTCACTTCATACACCCTGCTGGCCTCTATACCATCTCTGACCAGTGCTGGCCTCTATACCATCTCTGACCTCCCTCAGTCACTTCATACACCCTGCTGGCCTCTTTACCATCTCTGACCTCCCTCAGTCACTTCATACACCCTGCTGGCCTCTATACCATCTCTGACCTCGCTCAGTCACTTCATACACCCTGCTGGCCTCTATACCATCTCTGACCTCGCTCAGTCACTTCATACACCCTGCTGGCCTCTATACCATCTCTGACCTCGCTCAGTCACTTCATACACACTGCTGGCCTCTATACCATCTCTGACCTCCCTCAGTCACTTCATACACCCTGGTGGCCTCTATACCATCTCTGACCTCACTCAGTCACTTCATACACAGTGCTGGCCTCTATACCATCTCTGACCTCCCTCAGTCACTTCATACACAGTGCTGGCCTCTATACCATCTCTGACCTCCCTCAGTCACTTCATACACACTGCTGGCCTCTATACCATCTCTGACCTTCCTCAGTCACTTCATACACAGTGCTGGCCTCTATACCATCTCTGACCTCCCTCAGTCACTTCATACACACTGCTGGCCTCTATACCATCTCTGACCTTCTTCAGTCACTTCATACACACTGCTGGCCTCTATACCATCTCTGACCTCCCTCAGTCACTTCATACACACTGCTGGCCTCTATACCATCTCTGACCTTCCTCAGTCACTTCATACACACTGCTGGCCTCTATACCATCTCTGACCTCCCTCAGTCACTTCATACACACTGCTGGCCTCTATACCATCTCTGACCTCCCTCAGTCACTTTATACACCCTGCTGGCCTCTATACCATCTCTGACCTCCCTCAGTCACTTCATACACACTGCTGGCCTCTATACTATCTCTAACCTTCCTCAGTCACTTCATACACCCTGCTGGCCTCTATATCATATCTGACCTCCCTCAGTCACTTCATACACACTGCTGGCCTCTATACCATCTCTGACCTTCCTCAGTCACTTCATACACACTGCTGGCCTCTATACCATCTCTGACCTCCCTCAGTCACTTCATACACACTGCTGGCCTCTATACCATCTCTGACCTTCCTCAGTTACTTCATACACACTGCTGGCCTCTATACCATCTCTGACCTCCCTCAGTCACTTCATACACACTGCTGGCCTCTATACCATCTCTGACCTCCCTCAGTCACTTCATACACACTGCTGGCCTCTATACCATCTCTGACCTTCCTCAGTTACTTCATACACACTGCTGGCCTCTATACCATCTCTGACCTCCCTCAGTCACTTCATACACCCTGCTGGCCTCTATACCATCTCTGACCTCCCTCAGTCACTTCATACACCCTGCTGGCCTCTTTACCATCTCTGACCTCCCTCAGTCACTTCATACACCCTGCTGGCCTCTCTACCATCTCTGACCTCCCTCAGTAACTTCATACACACTGCTGGCCTCTATACCATCTCTGACCTTCCTCAGTCACTTCATACACAGTGCTGGCCTCTATACCCTCTCTGACCTCCCTCAGTCACTTCATACACCCTGCTGGCCTCTATACCATCTCTGACCTCCCTCAGTCACTTCATTCACAGTGCTGGCCTCTATACCATCTCTGACCTCCCTCAGTCACTTCATACACACTGCTGGCCTCTATACCATCTCTGACCTCCCTCAGTCACTTCATACACACTGCTGACCTCTATACCATCTCTAACCTCCCTCAGTCACTTCATACACACTGCTGGCCTCTATACCATCTCTGACCTCCCTCAGTCACTTCATACACAGTGCTGGCCTCTATACCATCTCTGACCTCCCTCAGTCACTTCATACACAGTGCTGGCCTCTCTACCATCTCTGACCTCCCTCAGTCACTTCATACACACTGCTGGCCTCTATACCATCTCTGACCTCCCTCAGTCACTTCATACACCCTGCTGGCCTCTATACCCTCTCTGCCCAGTGCTGGCCTCTATACCATCTCTGACCTCCCTCAGTCACTTCATACACACTGCTGGCCTCTATACCATCTCTAACCTTCTTCAGTCACTTCATACACACTGCTGGCCTCTATACCATCTCTGACCTCCCTCAGTCACTTCATACACCCTGCTGGCCTCTATACCATCTCTGAACTTCCTCAGTCACTTCATACACAGTGCTGGCCTCTCTACCATCTCTGACCTCCCTCAGTCACTTCATACATCCTTCTGCCCTCTATACCATCTCTGACCTCCCTCAGTCACTTCATACACACTGCTGGCCTCTATACCATCTCTGACCTTCCTCAGTCACTTCATACACACTGCTGGCCTCTATACCATCTCTGACCTCCCTCAGTCACTTCATACACACTGCTGGCCTCTATACCATCTCTGACCTCCCTCAGTCACTTCATACACACTGCTGGCCTCTATACCATCTCTGACCTTCCTCAGTTACTTCATACACACTGCTGGCCTCTATACCATCTCTGACCTCCCTCAGTCACTTCATACACCCTGCTGGCCTCTATACCATCTCTGACCAGTGCTGGCCTCTATACCATCTCTGACCTCCCTCAGTCACTTCATACACCCTGCTGGCCTCTTTACCATCTCTGACCTCCCTCAGTCACTTCATACACCCTGCTGGCCTCTATACCATCTCTGACCAGTGCTGGCCTCTATACCATCTCTGACCTCCCTCAGTCACTTCATACACCCTGCTGGCCTCTTTACCATCTCTGACCTCCCTCAGTCACTTCATACACCCTGCTGGCCTCTATACCATCTCTGACCTCGCTCAGTCACTTCATACACCCTGCTGGCCTCTATACCATCTCTGACCTCGCTCAGTCACTTCATACACCCTGCTGGCCTCTATACCATCTCTGACCTCGCTCAGTCACTTCATACACACTGCTGGCCTCTATACCATCTCTGACCTCCCTCAGTCACTTCATACACACTGCTGGCCTCTATACCATCTCTAACCTCCCTCAGTCACTTCATACACAGTGCTGGCCTCTATACCATCTCTGACCTCCCTCAGTCACTTCATACACAGTGCTGGCCTCTATACCATCTCTGACCTCCCTCAGTCACTTTATACACAGTGCTGGCCTCTATACCATCTCTGACCTTCCTCAGTCACTTCATACACAGTGCTGGCCTCTATACCGTCTCTGACCTCCCTCAGTCACTTCATACATCCTGCTGGCCTCTATACCATCTCTGACCTTCCTCAGTCACTTCATACACAGTGCTGGCCTCTCTACCATCTCTGACCTCCCTCAGTCACTTCATACACAGTGCTGGCCTCTATACCATCTCTGACCTTCCTCAGTCACTTCATACACACTGCTGGCCTCTATACCATCTCTGACCAGTGCTGGCCTCTATACCATCTCTGACCTCCCTCAGTCACTTCATACACACTGCTGGCCTCTATACCATCTCTAACCTCCCTCAGTCACTTCATACACACTGCTGGCCTCTATACCATCTCTGACCTCCCTCAGTCACTTCATACACACTGCTGGCCTCTATACCATCTCTGACCTCCCTCAGTCACTTCATACACCCTGCTGGCCTCTATACCATCTCTGACCTTCCTCAGTCACTTCATACACAGTGCTGGCCTCTCTACCATCTCTGACCTCCCTCAGTCACTTCATACACAGTGCTGGCCTCTATACCATCTCTGACCTTCCTCAGTCACTTCATACACACTGCTGTCCTCTATACCATATCTGACCTCCCTCAGTCACTTCATACACAGTGCTGGCCTCTATACCATCTCTGACCTCCCTCAGTCACTTCATACACAGTGCTGGCCACTCTACCATCTCTGACCTCCCTCAGTCACTTCATACACACTGCTGGCCTCTATACCATCTCTGACCTCCCTCAGTCACTTCATACACACTGCTGGCCTCTACACCATCTCTGACCTCCCTCAGTCATTTCATACACAGTGCTGGCCTCTATACCATATCTGACCAGTGCTGGCCTCTATACCATCTCTGACCTCCCTCAGTCACTTCATACACACTGCTGGCCTCTATACCATCTCTGACCTCCCTCAGTCACTTCATACACAGTGCTGGCCTCTATACCATCTCTGACCTCCCTCAGTCACTTCATAAACACTGCTGGCCTCTATACCATCTCTAAACTTCCTCAGTCACTTCATACACACTGCTGGCCTCTATACCATCTCTGACCTCCCTCAGTAACTTCATATACACTGCTGGCCTCTATACCATCTCTGACCTTCCTCAGTCACTTCTTACACACTGCTGGCCTCTATACCATCTCTGACCTCCCTCAGTCACTTTATACACAGTGCTGGCCTCTATACCATCTCTGACCTCCCTCAGTCACTTCATACACAGTGCTGGCCTCTATACCATCTCTGACCTTCCTCAGTCACTTCATACACACTGATGGCCTCTATACCATCTCTGACCTCCCTCAGTCACTTCATACACCCTGCTGGCCTCTATACCATCTCTGACCTCGCTTAGTCACTTCATACACCCTGCTGGCCTCTATACCATCTCTGACCTCCCTCAGTCACTTCATACACAGTGCTGGCCTCTATACCATCTCTGACCTTCCTCAGTCACTTCATACACACTGCTGGCCTCTATACCATCTCTGACCTCCCTCAGTCACTTCATACACCCTGCTGGCCTCTATACCATCTCTGACCTTCCTCAGTCACTTCATACACACTGCTGGCCTCTATACCATCTCTGACCAGTGCTGGCCTCTATACCATCTCTAACCTCCCTCAGTCACTTCATACACACTGCTGGCCTCTATACCATCTCTGACCTCCCTCAGTCACTTCATACACACTGCTGGCCTCTATACCATCTCTAACCTCCCTCAGTCACTTCATACACACTGCTGGCCTCTATACCATCTCTGACCTCCCTCAGTCACTTCATACACAGTGCTGGCCTCTATACCATCTCTGACCTCCCTCAGTCACTTCATACACCCTGCTGGCCTCTATACCATCTCTGACCTTCCTCAGTCACTTCATACACAGTGCTGGCCTCTCTACCATCTCTGACCTCCCTCAGTCACTTCATACACAGTGCTGGCCTCTATACCATCTCTGACCTTCCTCAGTCACTTCATACACACTGCTGTCCTCTATACCATATCTGACCTCCCTCAGTCACTTCATACACAGTGCTGGCCTCTATACCATCTCTGACCTCCCTCAGTCACTTCATACACAGTGCTGGCCTCTCTACCATCTCTGACCTCCCTCAGTCACTTCATACACACTGCTGGCCTCTATACCATCTCTGACCTCCCTCAGTCACTTCATACACACTGCTGGCCTCTATACCATCTCTGACCTCCCTCAGTCATTTCATACACAGTGCTGGCCTCTATACCATATCTGACCAGTGCTGGCCTCTATACCATCTCTGACCGCCCTCAGTCACTTCATACACACTGCTGGCCTCTATACCATCTCTAACCTCCCTCAGTCACTTCATACTCTCTGCTGGCCTCTATACCATCTCTGACCTCCCTCAGTCACTTCATACACACTGCTGGCCTCCATACCATCTCTAACCTCCCTCAGTCACTTCATACACACTGCTGGCCTCTATACCATCTCTGACCTTCCTCAGTCACTTCATTCACAGTGCTGGCCTCTATACCATCTCTGACCTCCCTCAGTCACTTCATACACACTGCTGGCCTCTATACCATCTCTGACCTCCCTCAGTCACTTCATACACACTGCTGACCTCTATACCATCTCTAACCTCCCTCAGTCACTTCATACACACTGCTGGCCTCTATACCATCTCTGACCTCCCTCAGTCACTTCATACACAGTGCTGGCCTCTATACCATCTCTGACCTTCCTCAGTCACTTCATACACACTGCTGTCCTCTATACCATATCTGACCTCCCTCAGTCACTTCATACACACTGCTGGCCTCTATACCATCTCTGACCTCCCTCAGTCACTTCATACACCCTGCTGGCCTCTATTCCATCTCTGACCTCCCTCAGTCATTTCATACACAGTGCTGGCCTCTATACCATCTCTGACCTCCATCAGTCACTTCATACACACTGCAGGCCTCTATATCATCTCTGACCTCCCTCAGTCACTTCATTCACAGTGCTGGCCTCTATACCATCTCTGACCTCCCTCAGTCACTTCATACACACTGCTGGCCTCTATACCATCTCTGACCTCCCTCAGTCACTTCATACACACTGCTGACCTCTATACCATCTCTAACCTCCCTCAGACACTTCATACACACTGATGGCCTCTATACCATCTCTGACCTCCCTCAGTCACTTCATACACAGTGCTGGCCTCTATACCATCTCTGACCTTCCTCAGTCACTTCATACACACTGCTGTCCTCTATACCATATCTGACCTCCCTCAGTCACTTCATACACACTGCTGGCCTCTATACCATCTCTGACCTCCCTCAGTCACTTCATACACCCTGCTGGCCTCTATTCCATCTCTGACCTCCCTCAGTCACTTCATACACAGTGCTGGCCTCTATACCATCTCTGACCTCCATCAGTCACTTCATACACACTGCAGGCCTCTATATCATCTCTGACCTCCCTCAGTTACTTCATACACACTGCTGGCCTCTATACCATCTCTGACCTCCCTCAGTCACTTCATACACAGTGCTGGCCTCTATACCATCTCTGACGTCCCTCAGTCACTTCATACACAGTGCTGGCCTCTATACCATCTCTGACCTCCCTCAGTCACTTCATACACAGTGCTGGCCTCTCTACCATCTCTGACCTCCCTCAGTCACTTCATACACACTGCTGGCCTCTATACCATCTCTGACCTCCCTCAGTCACTTCATACACACTGCTGGCCTCTATACCATCTATGACCTCCCTCAGTCACTTCATACACCCTGCTGGCCTCTATTCCATCTCTGACCTCTCTCAGTCACTTCATACACAGTGCTGGCCTCTATACCATCTCTGACCTCCCTCGGTCACTTCATACATCCTGCTGGCCTCTATACCATCTCTGACCTCCCTCAGTCACTTCATACACAGTGCTGGCCTCTATACCATCTCTGACCTCCCTCAGTCACTTCATACACAGTGCTGGCCTCTATACCATCTCTGACCTCCCTCAGTCACTTCATAAACACTGCTGGCCTCTATACCATCTCTAAACTTCCTCAGTCACTTCATACACACTGCTGGCCTCTATACCATCTCTGACCTCCCTCAGTCACTTCATACACAGTGCTGGCCTCTATACCATCTCTGACCTTCCTCAGTCACTTCTTACACACTGCTGGCCTCTATACCATCTCTGACCTCCCTCAGTCACTTTATACACAGTGCTGGCCTCTATACCATCTCTGACCTCCCTCAGTCACTTCATACACAGTGCTGGCCTCTATACCATCTCTGACCTTCCTCAGTCACTTCATACACACTGATGGCCTCTATACCATCTCTGACCTCCCTCAGTCACTTCATACACCCTGCTGGCCTCTATACCATCTCTGACCTCGCTTAGTCACTTCATACACCCTGCTGGCCTCTATACCATCTCTGACCTCCCTCAGTCACTTCATACACAGTGCTGGCCTCTATACCATCTCTGACCTTCCTCAGTCACTTCATACACACTGCTGGCCTCTATACCATCTCTGACCTCCCTCAGTCACTTCATACACCCTGCTGGCCTCTATACCATCTCTGACCTTCCTCAGTCACTTCATACACACTGCTGGCCTCTATACCATCTCTGACCAGTGCTGGCCTCTATACCATCTCTAACCTCCCTCAGTCACTTCATACACACTGCTGGCCTCTATACCATCTCTGACCTCCCTCAGTCACTTCATACACACTGCTGGCCTCTATACCATCTCTAACCTCCCTCAGTCACTTCATACACACTGCTGGCCTCTATACCATCTCTGACCTCCCTCAGTCACTTCATACACAGTGCTGGCCTCTATACCATCTCTGACCTCCCTCAGTCACTTCATACACCCTGCTGGCCTCTATACCATCTCTGACCTTCCTCAGTCACTTCATACACAGTGCTGGCCTCTCTACCATCTCTGACCTCCCTCAGTCACTTCATACACAGTGCTGGCCTCTATACCATCTCTGACCTCCATCAGTCACTTCATACACACTGCAGGCCTCTATATCATCTCTGACCTCCCTCAGTTACTTCATACACACTGCTGGCCTCTATACCATCTCTGACCTCCCTCAGTCACTTCATACACAGTGCTGGCCTCTATACCATCTCTGACCTCCCTCAGTCACTTCATACACAGTGCTGGCCTCTATACCATCTCTGACCTCCCTCAGTCACTTCATACACAGTGCTGGCCTCTCTACCATCTCTGACCTCCCTCAGTCACTTCATACACACTGCTGGCCTCTATACCATCTCTGACCTCCCTCAGTCACTTCATACACACTGCTGGCCTCTATACCATCTCTGACCTCCCTCAGTCACTTCATACACCCTGCTGGCCTCTATTCCATCTCTGACCTCCCTCAGTCACTTCATACACAGTGCTGGCCTCTATACCATCTCTGACCTCCCTCGGTCACTTCATACATCCTGCTGGCCTCTATACCATCTCTGACCTCCCTCGGTCACTTCATACATCCTGCTGGCCTCTATACCATCTCTGACCTACCTCAGTCACTTCATACACAGTGCTGGCCTCTATACCATCTCTGACCTCCCTCAGTCACTTCATACACACTGCTGGCCTCTATACCATCTCTGACCTCCCTCAGTCACTTCATACATACTGCTGACCTTTATACCATCTCTGACCTCCCTCAGTCACTTCATACATCCTGCTGGCCTCTATACCATCTCTGACCTCCCTCAGTCACTTCATACACACTGCTGGCCTCTATACCATCTCTGACCTCCCTCAGTCACTTCATACACCCTGCTGGCCTCTATACCATCTCTGACCTCCCTCAGTCACTTCATACACACTGCTGGCCTCTATACCATCTCTGACCTCCCTCAGTCACTTCATACACCCTGCTGGCCTCTATACCAACTCTGACCTCCCTCAGTCACTTCATACATCCTGCTGGCCTCTATACCATCTCTGACCTCCCTCAGTCACTTCATACACCCTGCTGGCCTCTATACCATCTCTGACCTCCCTCAGTCACTTCATACACCCTGCTGGCCTCTATACCATCTCTGACCTCCCTCAGTCACTTCATACACCCTGCTGGCCTCTATACCATCTCTGACCTCCCTCAGTCACTTCATACACACTGCTGGCCTCTATACCATCTCTGACCTCCCTCAGTCACTTCATACATCCTGCTGGCCTCTATTCCATCTCTGACTTCCCTCAGTCACTTCATACACACTGCTGGCCTCTATACCATCTCTGACCTCCCTCAGTCAATTCATACACCCTGCTGGCCTCTATATCATCTCTGACCTCCCTCAGTCACTTCATACACCCTGCTGGCCTCTATACCATCTCTGACCTCCCTCAGTCACTTCATACACACTGCTGGCCTCTATACCGTCTCTGACCTCCCTCAGTCACTTCATACATCCTGCTGGCCTCTATACCATCTCTGACCTCCCTCAGTCACTTCATACACACTGCTGGCCTCTATACCATCTCTGACCTTCCTCAGTCACTTCATACACACTGCTGGCCTCTATACCGTCTCTGACCTCCCTCAGTCACTTCATACATCCTGCTGGCCTCTATACCATCTCTGACCTCCCTCAGTCACTTCATACACACTGCTGGCCTCTATATCATATCTGACCTCCCTCAGTCACTTCATACACACTGCTGGCCTCTATATCATATCTGACCTCCCTCAGTCACTCCATACATCCTGCTGGCCTCTATACCATCTCTGACCTCCCTCAGTCACTTCATACACACTGCTGGCCTCTATACCATCTCTGACCTCCCTCAGTCACTTCATACACACTGCTAGCCTCTATACCATCTCTGACCTCCCTCAGTCACTTCATACACACTGCTGGCCTCTATACCGTCTCTGACCTCCCTCAGTCACTTCATACATCCTGCTGGCCTCTATACCATCTCTGACCTCCCTCAGTCACTTCATACACACTGCTGGCCTCTATACCATCTCTGACCTCCCTCAGTCACTTCATACACACTGCTGGCCTCTATACCGTCTCTGACCTCCCTCAGTCACTTCATACACAGTGCTGGCCTCTATACCCTCTCTGACCTCCCTCAGTCACTTCATACACTCTGCTGGCCTCTATACCATCTCTGACCTCCCTCAGTCACTTCATACACACTGCTGGCCTCTATACCGTCTCTGACCTCCCTCAGTCACTTCATACATCCTGCTGGCCTCTATACCATCTCTGACCTCCCTCAGTCACTTCATACACCTTGCTGGCCTCTATACCATCTCTGACCTCCCTCAGTCACTTTATACACCCTGCTGGCCTCTATACCATCTCTGACCTCCCTCAGTCACTTCATACACCCTGCTGGCCTCTATACCATCTCTGACCTCCCTCAGTCACTTCATACACACTGCTGGCCTCTATACCATCTCTGACCTCCCTCAGTCACTTCATACATCCTGCTGGCCTCTATTCCATCTCTGACTTCCCTCAGTCACTTCATACACACTGCTGGCCTCTATACCATCTCTGACCTCCCTCAGTCAATTCATACACCCTGCTGGCCTCTATATCATCTCTGACCTCCCTCAGTCACTTCATACACCCTGCTGTCCTATATACCATCTCTGACCTCCCTCAGTCACTTCATACACACTGCTGGCCTCTATACCGTCTCTGACCTCCCTCAGTCACTTCATACATCCTGCTGGCCTCTATACCATCTCTGACCTCCCTCAGTCACTTCATACACACTGCTGGCCTCTATACCATCTCTGACCTCCCTCAGTCACTTCATACACACTGCTGGCCTCTATACCGTCTCTGACCTCCCTCAGTCACTTCATACATCCTGCTGGCCTCTATACCATCTCTGACCTCGCTCAGTCACTTCATACACAGTGCTGGCCTCTCTACCATCTCTGACCTCCCTCAGTCACTTCATACACACTGCTGGCCTCTATACCATCTCTGACCTCCCTCAGTCACTTCATACATCCTGCTGGCCTCTATACCATCTCTGACCTCCCTCAGTCACTTCATACACACTGCTGGCCTCTATACCGTCTCTGACCTCCCTCAGTCACTTCATACATCCTGCTGGCCTCTATACCATCTCTGACCTCCCTCAGTCACTTCATACATCCTGCTGGCCTCTATACCATCTCTGACCTCCCTCAGTCACTTCATACATCCTGCTGGCCTCTATACCATCTCTGACCTCGCTCAGTCACTTCATACACAGTGCTGGCCTCTATTCCATCTCTGACCTCCCTCAGTCACTTCATACACAGTGCTGGCCTCTCTACCATCTCTGACCTCCCTCAGTCACTTCATACACACTGCTGGCCTCTATACCATCTCTGACCTCCCTCAGTCACTTCATACACAGTGCTGGCCTCTATACCGTCTCTGACCTCCCTCAGTCACTTCATACATCCTGCTGGCCTCTATACCATCTCTGACCTCCCTCAGTCACTTCATACACAGTGCTGGCCTCTATACCATCTCTGACCTTCCTCAGTCACTTCATACACACTGCTGGCCTCTATACCATCTCTGACCTCCCTCAGTCACTTCATACATCCTGCTGGCCTCTATACCGTCTCTGACCTCCCTCAGTCACTTCATACATCCTGCTGGCCTCTATACCATCTCTGACCTCCCTCAGTCACTTCATACACACTGCTGGCCTCTATACCATCTCTGACCAGTGCTGGCCTCTATACCATCTCTGACCTCCCTCAGTCACTTCATACATCCTGCTGGCCTCTATACCATCTCTGACCTCCCTCAGTCACTTCATACACACTGCTGGCCTCTATACCATCTCTGACCAGTGCTGGCCTCTATACCATCTCTGACCTCCCTCAGTCACTTCATACATCCTGCTGGCCTCTATACCATCTCTGACCTTCCTCAGTCACTTCATACACACTGCTGGCCTCTATACCATCTCTGACCTCCCTCAGTCACTTCATACACACTGCTGGCCTCTATACCATCTCTGACCAGTGCTGGCCTCTATACCATCTCTGACCTCCCTCAGTCACTTCATACATCCTGCTGGCCTCTATACCATCTCTGACCTCCCTCAGTCACTTCATACACACTGCTGGCCTCTATACCGTCTCTGACCTCCCTCAGTCACTTCATACACAGTGCTGGCCTCTATACCCTCTCTGACCTCCCTCAGTCACTTCATACACTCTGCTGGCCTCTATACCATCTCTGACCTCCCTCAGTCACTTCATACACACTGCTGGCCTCTATACCGTCTCTGACCTCCCTCAGTCACTTCATACATCCTGCTGGCCTCTATACCATCTCTGACCTCCCTCAGTCACTTCATACACCTTGCTGGCCTCTATACCATCTCTGACCTCCCTCAGTCACTTTATACACCCTGCTGGCCTCTATACCATCTCTGACCTCCCTCAGTCACTTCATACACCCTGCTGGCCTCTATACCATCTCTGACCTCCCTCAGTCACTTCATACACACTGCTGGCCTCTATACCATCTCTGACCTCCCTCAGTCACTTCATACATCCTGCTGGCCTCTATTCCATCTCTGACTTCCCTCAGTCACTTCATACACACTGCTGGCCTCTATACCATCTCTGACCTCCCTCAGTCAATTCATACACCCTGCTGGACTCTATATCATCTCTGACCTCCCTCAGTCACTTCATACACCCTGCTGTCCTATATACCATCTCTGACCTCCCTCAGTCACTTCATACACACTGCTGGCCTCTATACCGTCTCTGACCTCCCTCAGTCACTTCATACATCCTGCTGGCCTCTATACCATCTCTGACCTCCCTCAGTCACTTCATACACACTGCTGGCCTCTATACCATCTCTGACCTCCCTCAGTCACTTCATACACACTGCTGGCCTCTATACCGTCTCTGACCTCCCTCAGTCACTTCATACATCCTGCTGGCCTCTATACCATCTCTGACCTCGCTCAGTCACTTCATACACAGTGCTGGCCTCTCTACCATCTCTGACCTCCCTCAGTCACTTCATACACACTGCTGGCCTCTATACCATCTCTGACCTCCCTCAGTCACTTCATACATCCTGCTGGCCTCTATACCATCTCTGACCTCCCTCAGTCACTTCATACACACTGCTGGCCTCTATACCGTCTCTGACCTCCCTCAGTCACTTCATACATCCTGCTGGCCTCTATACCATCTCTGACCTCCCTCAGTCACTTCATACATCCTGCTGGCCTCTATACCATCTCTGACCTCCCTCAGTCACTTCATACATCCTGCTGGCCTCTATACCATCTCTGACCTCGCTCAGTCACTTCATACACAGTGCTGGCCTCTATTCCATCTCTGACCTCCCTCAGTCACTTCATACACAGTGCTGGCCTCTCTACCATCTCTGACCTCCCTCAGTCACTTCATACACACTGCTGGCCTCTATACCATCTCTGACCTCCCTCAGTCACTTCATACACAGTGCTGGCCTCTATACCGTCTCTGACCTCCCTCAGTCACTTCATACATCCTGCTGGCCTCTATACCATCTCTGACCTCCCTCAGTCACTTCATACACAGTGCTGGCCTCTATACCATCTCTGACCTTCCTCAGTCACTTCATACACACTGCTGGCCTCTATACCATCTCTGACCTCCCTCAGTCACTTCATACATCCTGCTGGCCTCTATACCGTCTCTGACCTCCCTCAGTCACTTCATACATCCTGCTGGCCTCTATACCATCTCTGACCTCCCTCAGTCACTTCATACACACTGCTGGCCTCTATACCATCTCTGACCAGTGCTGGCCTCTATACCATCTCTGACCTCCCTCAGTCACTTCATACATCCTGCTGGCCTCTATACCATCTCTGACCTCCCTCAGTCACTTCATACACACTGCTGGCCTCTATACCATCTCTGACCAGTGCTGGCCTCTATACCATCTCTGACCTCCCTCAGTCACTTCATACATCCTGCTGGCCTCTATACCATCTCTGACCTTCCTCAGTCACTTCATACACACTGCTGGCCTCTATACCATCTCTGACCTCCCTCAGTCACTTCATACACACTGCTGGCCTCTATACCATCTCTGACCAGTGCTGGCCTCTATACCATCTCTGACCTCCCTCAGTCACTTCATACATCCTGCTGGCCTCTATTCCATCTCTGACTTCCCTCAGTCACTTCATACACACTGCTGGCCTCTATACCATCTCTGACCTCCCTCAGTCACTTCATATACACTGCTGGCCTCTATACCGTCTCTGACCTCCCTCAGTCACTTCATACATCCTGCTGGCCTCTATACCATCTCTGACCTCCCTCAGTCACTTCATACACACTGCTGGCCTCTATACCATCTCTGACCTCCCTCAGTCACTTCATACATCCTGCTGGCCTCTATACCATCTCTGACCTCCCTCAGTCACTTCATACACAGTGCTGGCCTCTATACCATCTCTGACCTCCCTCAGTCACTTCATACACACTGCTGGCCTCTATACCATCTCTGACCTCCCTCAGTCACTTCATACACACTGCTGGCCTCTATACCGTCTCTGACCTCCCTCAGTCACTTCATACATCCTGCTGGCCTCTATACCATCTCTGACCTCCCTCAGTCACTTCATACACACTGCTGGCCTCTATACCATCTCTGACCTCCCTCAGTCACTTCATACACACTGCTGGCCTCTATACCGTCTCTGACCTCCCTCAGTCACTTCATACATCCTGCTGGCCTCTATACCATCTCTGACCTCCCTCAGTCACTTCATACACACTGCTGGCCTGCATATAGTCTCTGGCCCAGAGCTAGATATTGCCTGCATGCTTGTTCCAGGTGTCAGCACTGTCATCTTGCATAGTGGGCAGGCAGATGTAGTGTATTGATGATAAATATAAGGCAATATTGGAGGAAGGTGACTGTTACACACACAGCACACCTGCACTCTACATATATGTAAACATTTGTGTGTCCAGCTCACCTGGAGGTCCAATGGGCCCTTGTATTCCACGGGCCCCGTCTTTTCCAGGAACCCCAGGGGGTCCCCGAGGACCAGGCAGTCCTGTTTTTCCGATGGGACCAGGAGGACCCGGCAGGCCTGGAGGTCCTGTAAATACAAAGAGGTTAGATTAGTGATCTCCCAGTCTACAGACAAAGGTTGAAAATTGCTGACATCTGAGTCAGACCAACATTTCACTGTTAGGGCTGGTTCAGACGGACGTTTGCAGAGCGTTTACAGCCAGCGTTCAGGGCTTGGTGTTAAACGCTCCCATTCAAGTGAATGGGAGCGTTTGTACCAAGCTTTCAAGCGCGTTTACACAAACGCGGCGTTTGGGTCCCGATTTTCCCTGGCATTCAAGGAGCCCCTGGAAGCTACATGTAGCTTCCAGGGGAGGTTAACCGCGACGGCTAATGTCCCCCTAGGGGAAGAAAAAACGCGACCGCATCCAAACGCACATGAACGCTGCTGAACGCGACGCCAACGAACGCAATGCCTCCAAACGTCCATCTGAACCAGCCCTTACTTGCGCAGAAAAAGTGGGATCAGCGCATCACCAGGCCGCCTCTGAATGGCTCCAGCTCAGAGATGCGCTGAGCCCCCCCAGGAACTACAAACGCACCTTGAACCCAAACAGAGGCTCTGCATATACACCAAAGGAACACTAACAAGTGGGAGCAGCTGACCAGAATTACATCAAACATAGCAAAGAAATGAACAGCGCTACTTAAAAACAGATGAATGCTTACCTGCAAAAAAGTGCAGACTCCACTCATGGGATACAAATACACACTGAGCACACATACAACCTGTCTACCACTTGGAGGATGTTAGTTTCCACTAACAGCTTGCATGCAATTTGTTAGGTACTCGTCCCTCCCAATTTTACTGGTAGCGCGCCCAGGCTATGCATATGCATAGGTAGGATTTAGTTAGTG
The DNA here is from genome assembly GCF_040937935.1 of Hyperolius riggenbachi. Taxonomy (NCBI): domain Eukaryota; kingdom Metazoa; phylum Chordata; class Amphibia; order Anura; family Hyperoliidae; genus Hyperolius; species Hyperolius riggenbachi. The sequence continues at coordinate 246,690 of NC_090649.1, read as the reverse complement.
TTAGGTCCCCTCCCATGGAGGAACGACTTCTTCGACAGTGGGAGGGACGAGTACCTAACAAATTGCATGCAAGCTGTTAGTGGAAACTAACATCCTCCAAGTGGTAGACAGGTTGTATGTGTGCTCATTGTGTATTTGTATCCCATGAGTGGGGTCTGCACTTTTTTGCAGGTAAGCATTCATCTGTTTTTAAGTAGCACATTTCACTGTTACTTGCAGTTCAGGAAGAAACAAAGACTTTCAGGACGACCACTCCCTGGTAATAAGTGTGCCCATCAGAGAGGTTTTGTGCCAGCACCATAGAATTAAAAGATCCGGCTTTGCCCGTGTATGTCGTTGGTTGTTGTCGGCTCTGCCCACTTTTTTTAACCTTGACACGCAGTCACTTAATGACCACGTTCGTGAGCTTTGGGGACCTTGCTTTAAGAATTTAGCATTTTCCCATTGAAATTTAACAAATCTGGCTGTTTGTGGTGTGATGAACACTAAAGAAAGTTGTGCGTAATCGCCAACGATTTCCGTATTGTCGAGCAGAATGTCAGTTTTGTTTTGTCTCTTCTCCTAAGAGCTCTCCCCTCTCTTCTGAATGAAAGCAAACCCCTCACCCACCTTCCTCCATGTCCTGCATTAGGTACAGAGAGGAATGTCACACGTGGCTGGACCTCCTGAGGAGACCATCTGCTGCCTACAGCTCACCCCCCAAAACCAGGTAGAACCGGCATAGATAAGAGATTTCCTCCGAAATCTTAGAACCAAACAAACAGAACTTTAATGTATTTGTCATTCAAAATAGGCTTGTCACAGAGAGACAAAAAATACATTTTCTGATACCCATAAACCAGTTCTATCATCCACCCGGATTACAATTTTCTAACTGTTGGGGGTCAGTCAGGAAACTGCTTTATTAAGCCTGCGCAAACCGAATGCGATAGACTAGGCATGTGTACTCATTTGATACAGGGTCGCAGGCCGCTTGTGAATATAGCCTCGGATTTGCGATACGCCAATCTGGGGCGGAGTCACACAGATGATTAATAAATGTTACATTTTCTGCTCTGAGTCCCATGGGCTGCGACCTTGCTGACCTGGAGGTAACTCCGCCTTAACCACGCCTAGTTTGCAGGTAATCCAGCCCCAATTCTAAGATTGTATAAATCTGGGGCCAGCATTGCCCGCCTCGTCTTTCACCATTTCATCTGCTAAGGAAGAGCTTCGAGCATGTGTTCCACAGAAGGACCGAACGCATGCATTGTTCCAAGGACTCTTACCATTAATGCCTAATTTAAACCGGACTCTTTTTCTTTATTCTCCAAATGGACTGCTCAGCCCTAACTAAAGTAAGAACTTTCTAATTGTATCCCTTTTATTTCTAGCTATGTGTCTATGTGTTAATCTGTATAAATGTATGTAATGCAACTTTATTATTAAAACGTTTTAAAATCGTTATGGTAACGACCTGCTCTGAATATACACAATCGTACCCATTCTCCTGAAACCGCTACCCTGTATTTAATAGAAGTGTACCTTTATAACCCGTATGCGCACACCCGGCTCAGATATTCAGATCTGACCCAGATTCCTGCATACTGCAAAGGGTTAACAGAGCGTTCTCAAAGTAGTAGCAGAATTACAGTAGCGGGCTGTGTAACCCGCTTGGTGGCAGATCTTTAAATTGTATGTGTGTGGTGAATCCTTTGGCGTCCGAACGCCCCCTCCGCGAGTCAGTTCATCAACCTGCGAAGTCGGTTACACTTCGTGATGAGCAAAATGACAGTGTGAGAGGATTTCTGACTCCGATCGATTGACCCGATCGCAGACCGGCCCTTGCGGTTTGTGACATGTGGCTCCGCCCCTTTCCAGAATTTGAATCCCTAATTACCTAATGACCGACTACCAGGTTTGAGGCTTGTGCCATTAACAGTGTAAGAATGGCAGAAATGTAAAAATTCCCCTTGAAAATGAATAGGTGAATTTTGATGGGCTGTTGGAGGCTCCACCCACCTTTCTGAGTATTAATCCCAGTCACCCAGTGACCAACTGTGTCAAGTTTACGAGCCCTTCCATTAACAGTGTAAGAATGGCTGCAGTATATATTTTCCCATTGAAAATGGATGGCTGAAATTGGATTGGCTGTTTTATGCTCCGCCCACTTTACCTGGATTTTTCACCTCAGTAACCAAGTGACCAACTGTGCCAAGTTTGGGGACTCTGGCTTTATTGCTGTGAGCATGGCAGCCTTTTACATTCTTTTCATTGACATGAATGGGTGGAATCTGCTGTTTGTAGCTCCGCCCAGGTGTGCAGGAGGACGCAAGACCCCCAGAACATGTCATCCCAGGTAGTAAGGCATCTGTATACCAAGTTTCGTACCTATAGATAGGTAGATAGAAAGATAGATAGATTTATATTTCTACTAGTACAAAGGCCCGCAGTCTGATAATGTGCGCTAGGCCTCAGGCATACCCACCCTGCCCCTGTAACACGCGCACTTCTGCAACCCATGTGCACATGCCCCCCCCCCCCTCCGCTGTCCAACGTCTGTACGCGTGCCACGCATGCACACCAGGCATTGCATCCGGCCACACGGACGCAGGAAAGGGAGGCTATTATATAGGATATAGATTTATAAAACCGTGTTTGTGATTTCAACAAAAGTTGGTATAAAGATCCCTTACTACCTGGGAAGATATATATTCGGGGAGTCTCCTCCCCCCGCACACCACTGAGCTGAACCACAGATAGCCAATCAGATTTCACCCATTTACGGTAATGGGAAAATTACTGAGGTGAAAAAATTCAAGTGGGTGGATCATAAAACAGCCAATCAAATTTCAGCCTCTCATTTTAAATGGAAAAATGTAAACTGCAGCCAGGCATAGAAGGTTTCTTAAAGAGACTCTGTAACATTCAAAAGATCCCCTGGGGGGTACTCACCTCGGGTGGGGGAAGCCTCCGGATCCTAATGAGGCTTCCCACGCCGTCCTCTGTCCCACGGGGGTCTCTCCGCAGCCCTCCGAACAGCCGGCGACTGTGCCGACTGTCATTTCAATATTTACCTTTGCTGGCTCCAGCGGGGGCGCTGTGGCGGCTTTCCATTCCGAACTACACGGAAATACCCGATCTCATTCGGGTCCGCTCTACTGCGCAGGCGCAGGAAACTTGCGCCTGCGCAGTAGAGCGGACCCGACGGCGATCGGGTATTTCCGTGTAGTTCGGAGCCGACAGCCGTCAGAGCGCCTGCGCAGGAGCCAGGAAGGTAAATATTGACGTCACCGGTGCCCGGACTCCACGGAGGGCTGCAGCGAGACCCCTGACGGATGGAGGACGGCATGGGAAGCCTCATTAGGATCCGGAGGCTTCCCCCACCCGAGGTGAGTACCCCCCAGGGGATCTTTTTATGTTACAGTTCCTCTTTAAAGAGAGTCTGAAGCGAGAATAAATCTCACTTCAGCTCTTATATATAGCAGGGGCATGTGTGCCCCTGCTAAAACGCCGCTATCCCGCGGCTTAACGGGGGTCCCTTCACCCCCAAATCCCCTCCGTACAGCGGGGGAGCGCTTCCGCATTGGGGCAGGGCTAACCACCGCAGCCCTGCCCCACGCGCGTCTATCAGACGCGTATCTCCGCCTCTCCCCCGCCCCTCTCAGTCTTCCTTCACTGAGAGGGGTGGGGGAGAGGCGGCGATGCGCGTCTGATAGACGCGACTGGAGGCAGGGCTGCGGCCGTTAGCTCTGCCTCCAGGAGGAGCAAAATCTACGACCAAGCTGGTCGTAGATTTTGCAGGGGTGGGTTTGGGGGTGAAGGGACCCCCGTTTAGCCGCGGGATAGCGGCGGTTTAGCAGGGGCACACGTGCCCCTGCTATATATAAGTTCTGAAGCGAGATTTATTCTCGCTTCAGAGTCTCTTTAAACTTGGCAAAATTGTGACTGAGTGACTGGGAATATTATCCAGAAAAAGTGGGTGGAGCCTACAACAGCCAATCAAAATTCACCTATTGCTTTTCAAGGGGAATTTTTACATTGCTTTCATTCTTACAGTGTTGATATTAGAGGCCTCAAACCTGCTACAGTTGGTCATTGGGTGACTGGCGGTCAGATTCAGAAAAGGGGCAGAGCCACAAACAGCTAATCACATATTTTTGCTTGATTTGAATGGTAAAATGTAAACCTGCTTCCATTCTCCCATTATTGATGCCAAGGACAAACTTGGTCATTGAGTGGCTGTGTGTCAAGGTTACAAAACGTGGGTGGGGCCAAAAACACCAAATACATACCCGGGCAACGCTGGATCATCAGCTAGTCGTATTAGTGTTTGGGTAATACAGAGGTCTTTATATATTTTCATATAGTCTCCTGAATAAGGTAGTTTCTTGTCTCTGTCTATTTCTTATAGAAAAAAAGATTTTCAGGACCACTCCCTTGTAATAAGTGTGTCCATCAGAGAAGTTTTGTGCCAGCCCCATGGCTGGATAGAGTACGGGCTAAGGGCACCGGCTTTGACATGGGAGACCAGGGTTGGAATCCTGGCTAGGTCACGTACCCATTCAGTAAGGAGTTCAAGGCAAGACTCCCTAACACTGCAGGATGGCCTCTTGAGCGCGTCCCAGTGGCTGCAGCTCTTGAGCGCTTTGAGTCCGACAGGCTAAAAGCGCTATACAATTGTTCAGATTATTATTATATTATTATTATTAAGTAAAAGACTCAGCGTTGCCCAGGTATGTAGTTGGTTGTTGTTGGCGCCGCCTACTTTTCTATCCTTGACACACAGTCACTCAATGACCACGTTTGTGAGCTTTGGGGACCTTGACATCAATAATGTGAAAATGGAAGCATTTTAAAATTTCCACCCCATACATACATATATATATATATATATATATATATATATATATATATACATATACATATATATATATATATATTTTTTTTTTTATTATTATTATTATTTGGACCCCAGTCACCCAATGACCACCTGTAGCAGGTTTGAAGCCTCTGATATTAACAGTGTAAGAAGGGCAGCAGTTTCAATATTCCCGTTGAAAAGCAATAGGAGAATTTTGATTGGCTTTTGTAGGTTCCACCTACTTTCCTGAATATTAATCTCAGTCACCCAGTGACCAACTGTGGCAAGTTTGACAACCCTGCCATTATCAGTGTAAGAATGGCTGCAGTTTATATTTTCCTATTTAAAATGAATGGCTGAAATTTGATTGGCTGTTTTAGGCTCCTCCCACTTGAGTTTTTCACCTCGATCACTAAGCTAGTTGTATTAGTGTTTGGGTAATACATTGGTCTTTATTTATTTACATATGGTCTCCTGCATTAGTCCATGTCTTGCCTCTATCTATTCCTTGTAGAGGGGACACACTGTGTGCCAGGAGAGATCTGACAAATGGGTACAAGCTTCCTCCAAACTCTCTGCACAGCGCAGGAAGGATTACTCTCAGAATGAAGACAAAACTACACCTCTACATTCTACCATTCTTCACCAGAAATCACTTTATGTGGCCAGCATGAGGTCCTCATCCTGATACTGGACCATTATCACCCATTACCCTTGTACATACTCTCATCCAAGCCTTACCTATGAAGTCCTGAAGAGTGAAGTTCTGGAACTCAGAAGACAGCAGAACCATGGAGTGGTTCAAGTTGTTTATCCTCCGGTGGATTCCATTCAGCTGGCTGTTGTGGAGTTTGTCAAACCAGGCAGTGTGAGTGCGAAGAGTGCTGTTCACCTCCTGGACGCAGTTCCATAAACCTGAAACATGTTTGTTAAGGTTCTCTTTGATCTTTTGTAGGTTACCAGAGACTGAATCCAGCTTCAGGCAGACATTCTCCAGCTTGGAAACTCTCTCTTCTAAGCCACTGGAAGACCTCCGGCACTCCTGAGTTTCCTCCATCACCGTGCTGCCATATCTGCTGATCTCCTTTTGGATCAGGTGAAACTTTTCTGCATTGTCTTTGATGTGCTCAGTCAAATCTTCCTGGATTTTATTAATTTCAGAAATGAGTCTGTGATTGGTGGTTCCCAGATCGTGAATGTCGGTCTGCTGCCGCCCAACACTCTCCTGAAGGTCTTTGACGCTGTCATTCAGGGAGCTGAAAGTGACAATAATGTTAGATAGCTCTCCTTCTAAATGTTTCAGTTCTCCACCAGAGCTCCCCCCAATGACTGTGAAGCCATCCAGAGGCTTTGTGTTCTCTTTGTCTTCTGATTTGTTCAGCAGCTCACATGTGTCTGTGCACTCAGATACTTGCTCCTTCAGTTTGCCTACCTCCTCCTGCAAATTGGAGCACACCTGGCCACAACTTCTGTAATCAAACTCAATCATCTTCCTCAGGGACTTAATATCATTCTCCATATCCAAAATTTTTCCATTGGTGTCATTTTGATACTGAGCAATGTTCAGGTCAAACCTATCCAGATCTGATAAAATGGTGGCTGTGAACCGGTCCTGACTATCTTTCATGTCAGAGAATAACTTGCCGAAGTTCTCAGCATTAGTGTCTATTGACATCTTCACATTTGTCATCTCACCATCAAGGTCCATCAGTGTGTCTTGCATATTACTCCCAGACATTCTGAGATCAGTTACGTCAGAGCGTGTAGTATGGATGAGAATATCATTATCTTTCAATCTCTTATCAAGGTCATCATATAATTTTGTCATGTCAGAACCTTGGCTGCTGCATTGGTCAGTACAGCTCTGGACAGTATCAGTCACATGGCTCCTCAGACTGTCTAAATCTTCAGAGACTTTATTAATCTGGTCTTCATTTTTCTCCACCTGATCCCTGAGAGAGTCAATGTCATCAGAAAGACCTGTCATCTTTTGATCCATGAGGTCTCGGAAGCCTGAGCTGTTTCCAAGCTCAGTGAGAAGAATGTTCAGCTTGTAGTCATTCCCGTCAATACGGTTCTTCAGTTCATCTTTCAGTTTGTTGATTTCATCCTGGAAGTGATTCTGCACCTCATCACGGTAATGGTAGTAATGTTCTTCCAAAGTGCGCCTAGTTGTATTCATCCTACCTTCAATGTCCGACAGGCGATTGTTCAGGTTAAAGTCCACTTGATTCATGGGATTGTTGTCATTCTCACCTAATTCGTGGTCCAGGCGAACTGTGAGAGCGACTACAGAACCAGATAAGGTGTCGGCTTTCTTCTCTGCCTCGATCACTCTTTTACGTAGATCAGTGACTTCTGAACAGCAGTCCTTGGGCATACGTGTGGTCAGTTCACCCACCCGTGTTTGAATATTCTGCACGGCTTCCCTGTTACGTTGGTCTACAGAATTAATGAGTTTCTCTAGGCTTCTAATGCGATCTCTATCCTCATTCAGCTGGTTACGGAAACCCTCCACCCCAGACAGACAGGCCGAGCATGACTGCTGCATTCTTTTCTCGACTTCCTGCAGGATGTCCCTCTTCAGGTCTGTATCACCGGGGTGCTTGCTGTTGGCGTTGTTCAGGTTGCCCAATTCTTGGTCATGGTCTTTGACTTTTTTGTCCAGGTTTGTTAAAAGAGTCTGAATGTCGTTGAGTTTCCCAGACATGTCAGATTGACCTGGAGCGGAGTCAGCCGGCTGTTTGCCATTTAGCACGTTCTCCACCGTTAGACGAATCTCTGACTGGAATTTGTCATTCATCCCTTGAAGTGTGGACTGCAGGCTATGAAGCTCTTTGGTGAGTTGCTGCACCTTGCCCTCCAGTTGCTTCACCTTCTCAGAGTCTGCTTGACCTGGAAGAAGCAAGAAAAAAAGTCAGGTTATATCAGAAAGCCGCCAAGCTATACTAGCAATATACCTCACATCATGAAAGGTCCGATGTTAGAAGAAAGACTCTGCTATACCTGATCATTTCTGATGAATAGAGAGGAGGATGGAAGCCTTTCAGGAGAACAGAGAGACCTGGGTAGAGGCAGTAAAAGGTGAGAGAGAAATCAGAGAGCAATTAGTAGAGAAGATAAAAGAAGAAGGCAAAACAAGGAGGAACTTCATGACTCTGAGACGAGGTTCAGCTCTGAACACTACAGGCACGTTCTGAGGGCACTAATAATCTATCCCCAGTGTTGTGAGTACCCACATTCTCTCCTCGTCATAGATGGGTGTGAGGTAGATATGAAGGCATTATTGTCTGACATGCTGAAAGAGGGCATGAGGTGATTCCGAGGAAATAGGACATCTCATAGAAAGTGCAAAAACTGAAAAAATAATGTATATTTGGTACAAGAATCCTTCCAATGTATAGCAATCCTCACAGGTACACGCTACTCTGCTTATGTCTGAGAACTGTATTTGTTTTATCAAATCATGGCTATAACCTCGTCAGGAGGATCTTGTGGCTTCTATACCATGTGCTGTAATATCAGGACAGTGTGGGGACCATACCACGTACTGTGAGATCAGGACAGTGTGGGGACCATACCATGTGCTGTAATATCAGGAGAGTGAGGAGACCATACCATGTACTGTGAGATCAGGACAGTGTGGGGACCATACCATGTGCTGTAATATCAGGAGAGTGTGGGGACCATACCATGTACTGTGAGATCAGGACAGTGTGGGGACCATACCATGTGCTGTAATATCAGGACAGTGTGGGGACCATACCACGTACTGTGAGATCAGGACAGTGTGGGGACCATACCATGTGCTGTAATATCAGGAGAGTGAGGAGACCATACCATGTACTGTGAGATCAGGACAGTGTGGGGACCATGCCATGTGCTGTGAGATCAGGACAGTGTGGGGACCATGCCATGTGCTGTGAGATCAGGACAGTGTGGGGACCATACCATGTGCTGTGAGATCAGGACAGTGGGGGGACCATACCATGTGCTGTGAGACCAGGACAGTGTGGGGACCATGCCATGTGCTGTGAGATCAGGACAGTGTGGGGACCATGCCATGTGCTGTGAGATCAGGACAGTGTGGGGACCATACCATGTGCTGTGAGATCAGGACAGTGTGGGGACCATGCCATGTGCTGTGAGATCAGGACAGTGGGGGGACCATACCATGTGCTATGAGACCAGGACAGTGTGGGGACCATGCCATGTGCTGTGAGATCAGGACAGTGTGGGGACCATGCCATGTGCTGTGAGATCAGGACAGTGTGGGGACCATACCATGTGCTGTGAGATCAGGACAGTGTGGGGACCATGCCATGTGCTGTGAGATCAGGACAGTGTGGGGACCATACCATGTGCTGTGAGATCAGGACAGTGTGGGGACCATACCATGTGCTGTGAGATCAGGACAGTGTGGGGACCATACCACGTACTGTGAGATCAGGACAGTGTGGGGACCATACCATGTGCTGTAATATCAGGAGAGTGTGGGGACCATACCATGTACTGTGAGATCAGGACAGTGTGGGGACCATACCATGTACTGTGAGATCAGGACAGTGTGGGGACCATACCATGTGCTGTGAGATCAGGACAGTGTGGGGACCATACCACGTACTGTGAGATCAGGACAGTGTGGGGACCATACCATGTGCTGTAATATCAGGAGAGTGTGGGGACCATACCATGTACTGTGAGATCAGGACAGTGTGGGGACCATACCATGTGCTGTGAGATCAGGACAGTGTGGGGACCATACCATGTGCTGTGAGATCAGGACAGTGTGGGGACCATGCCATATGCTTTAATATCAGGAGAGTGTGAGGACCATACCATGTGCTGTGAGATCAGGACAGTGTGGGGACCATACCATGTGCTGTGAGATCAGGACAGTGTGAGGACCATGCCATGTGCTGTGAGATCAGGACAGTGTGGGGACCATACCATGTGCTGTAATATCAGGACAGTTTGGGGACCATACCACGTACTGTGAGATCAGGACAGTGTGGGGACCATACCATGTGCTGTAATATCAGGAGAGTGAGGAGACCATACCATGTACTGTGAGATCAGGACAGTGTGGGGACCATGCCATGTGCTGTGAGATCAGGACAGTGTGGGGACCATGCCATGTGCTGTGAGATCAGGACAGTGTGGGGACCATACCATGTGCTGTGAGATCAGGACAGTGGGGGGACCATACCATGTGCTGTGAGACCAGGACAGTGTGGGGACCATGCCATGTGCTGTGAGATCAGGATAGTGTGGGGACCATGCCATGTGCTGTGAGATCAGGACAGTGTGGGGACCATACCATGTGCTGTGAGATCAGGACAGTGTGGGGACCATACCATGTGCTGTAAGATCAGGACAGTGTGGGGACCATACCACGTACTGTGAGATCAGGACAGTGTGGGGACCATACCATGTGCTGTAATATCAGGAGAGTGTGGGGACCATACCATGTACTGTGAGATCAGGACAGTGTGGGGACCATACCATGTACTGTGAGATCAGGACAGTGTGGGGACCATACCATGTGCTGTGAGATCAGGACAGTGTGGGGACCATACCACGTACTGTGAGATCAGGACAGTGTGGGGACCATACCATGTGCTGTAATATCAGGAGAGTGTGGGGACCATACCATGTACTGTGAGATCAGGACAGTGTGGGGACCATACCATGTGCTGTGAGATCAGGACAGTGTGGGGACCATACCATGTGCTGTGAGATCAGGACAGTGTGGGGACCATGCCATGTGCTGTAATATCAGGAGAGTGTGAGGACCATACCATGTGCTGTGAGATCAGGACAGTGTGGGGACCATACCATGTGCTGTGAGATCAGGACAGTGTGAGGACCATGCCATGTGCTGTGAGATCAGGACAGTGTGGGGACCATACCATGTGCTGTAATATCAGGAGAGTGTGGGGACCATACCATGTGCTGTAATATCAGGAGAGTGTGGGGACCATACCATGTACTGTGAGATCAGGACAGTGTGGGGACCATGCCATGTGCTGTGAGATCAGGACAGTGTGAGGACCATGCCATGTGCTGTGAGATCAGGACAGTGTGAGGACCATGCCATGTGCTGTGAGACCAGGACAGTGTGGGGACCATACCATCTGCTGTAAGATCAGGACAGTGTGGGGACCATACCACGTACTGTGAGATCAGGACAGTGTGGGGACCATACCATGTGCTGTAATATCAGGAGAGTGTAGGGACCATACCATGTGCTGTGGGATCAGGACAGTGTGGGGACCATACCATGTGCTGTGAGATCAGGACAGTGCGAGGACCATGCCATGTGCTGTGAGATCAGGACAGTGTGGGGACCATACCATGTACTGTGAGATCAGGACAGTGTGGGGACCATACCATCTTCTGTAAGATCAGGACAGTGTGGGGACCATACCACGTAATGAGAGATCAGGACAGTGTGGGGACCATACCATGTGCTGTAATATCAGGAGAGTCTGGGGACCATACCATGTGCTGTGGGATCAGGACAGTGTGGGGACCATACCATGTGCTGTGAGATCAGGACAGTGTGGGGACCATGCCATGTGCTTTGAGATCAGGACAGTGGGGGGACCATACCATGTGCTATGAGACCAGGACAGTGTGGGGACCATGCCATGTGCTGTGAGATCAGGACAGTGTGGGGACCATGCCATGTGCTGTGAGATCAGGACAGTGTGGGGACCATACCATTTGCTGTGAGATCAGGACAGTGTGGGGACCATGCCATGTGCTGTGAGATCAGGACAGTGTGGGGACCATACCATGTGCTGTGAGATCAGGACAGTGTGGGGACCATACCATGTGCTGTAAGATCAGGACAGTGTGGGGACCATACCACGTACTGTGAGATCAGGACAGTGTGGGGACCATACCATGTGCTGTAATATCAGGAGAGTGTGGGGACCATACCATGTACTGTGAGATCAGGACAGTGTGGGGACCATACCATGTGCTGTGAGATCAGGACAGTGTGAGGACCATGCCATGTGCTGTGAGATCAGGACAGTGTGGGGACCATACCATGTGCTGTAATATCAGGAGAGTGTGGGGACCATACCATGTGCTGTAATATCAGGAGAGTGTGGGGACCATACCATGTACTGTGAGATCAGGACAGTGTGGGGACCATGCCATGTGCTGTGAGATCAGGACAGTGTGAGGACCATGCCATGTGCTGTGAGATCAGGACAGTGTGAGGACCATGCCATGTGCTGTGAGACCAGGACAGTGTGGGGACCATACCATCTGCTGTAAGATCAGGACAGTGTGGGGACCATACCACGTACTGTGAGATCAGGACAGTGTGGGGACCATACCATGTGCTGTAATATCAGGAGAGTGTAGGGACCATACCATGTGCTGTGGGATCAGGACAGTGTGGGGACCATACCATGTGCTGTGAGATCAGGACAGTGCGAGGACCATGCCATGTGCTGTGAGATCAGGAGAGTGTGGGGACCATACCATGTACTGTGAGATCAGGACAGTGTGGGGACCATACCATCTTCTGTAAGATCAGGACAGTGTGGGGACCATACCACGTAATGAGAGATCAGGACAGTGTGGGGACCATACCATGTGCTGTAATATCAGGAGAGTCTGGGGACCATACCATGTGCTGTGGGATCAGGACAGTGTGGGGACCATACCATGTGCTGTGAGATCAGGACAGTGTGAGGACCATGCCATGTGCTGTGAGATCAGGACAGTGTGGGGACCATACCATGTGCTGTAATATTAGGAGAGTGTGAGGACCATACCATGTGCTGTGAGATCAGGACAGTGTGGGGACCATACCATGTGCTGTAATATCAGGAGAGTGTGGGGACCATACCATGTACTGTAATATCAGGAGAGTGTGGGGACCATACCATGTGCTTTAATATCAGGAGAGTGTGGGGACCATACCATGTACTGTGAGATCAGGACAGTGTGGGGACCATACCATGTGCTGTGAGATCAGGACAGTGTGAGGACCATGCCATGTGCTGTGAGACCAGGACAGTGTGAGGACCATGCCATGTGCTGTGAGATCAGGACAGTGTGAGGACCATGCCATGTGCTGTTAGACCAGGACAGTGTGGGGACCATACCATGTGCTGTAATATCAGGAGAGTGTGGGGACCATACCATGTACTGTGAGATCAGGACAGTGTAGGGACCATGCCATGTGCTGTGGGATCAGGACAGTGTGAGGACCATGCCATGTGCTGTGAGACCAGGATAGTGTGAGGACCATACCATGTACTGTGAGATCAGGACAGTGTGGGGACCATACCATGTGCTGTAATATCAGGAGAGTGTGGGGACCATACCATGTACTGTGAGATCAGGACAGTGTGGGGACCATACCATGTGCTGTGAGATCAGGACAGTGTGAGGACCATACTGTGACGCCGTCGATATGACATATTGAATGCGTCATGGAGTTACCAACGCTAGTTCTTCGCAAACCACCCAAACTGACAGTTTTTGGTTTTATATACAATTTTTTTCCCTTCACCAAAGGGCTGGAGAAATCTTTTCATGGTCAGTTAATTAGCCTCCTGTTGAAAAGATTCTCTGCCAGCACAGGGGACCCCCTGAGGTGTTTATGACCTCATCCATCAGGTGAAAGGTAGATATCAGTTGACAGAAGCTCTGTAACGATCCGCTCAGCTGCCTGCGCAGGCAGCCTTTTGACCATTGTTCAGGTCTGCATGCTGCAGGACTCTGGAAAGAAGAGCTTCTGTCAGTTTTGCAGCTTGTGCTTGCTGAGGAATTTGCATACGTTGTCATGCAAATTGCCTGGCCACATTCATTGGAGGCGTGTACTATAAGTACTATGTGTGTCCCACAATGCTTCGCTGCTCATAGAGGTTTGTTCCTGCTGGACTCACCTGGAGTGTCAGCCACCGCTATCTTAGTATAGTTAATTCTTGGGGAGTGCTCCTTGCATTCCTAGTTAGTGCAGTCAGTTTGTGTATAATTTGTACTGCCTATTCTGTCTTGTCTTGTCTGTCGCGATTGCGCTGTCACCAGCGGCGGTTGATAGCGAATCGCTCTGTCTTGTTTGGATCTCACTAGCCTCTAGCGGTAGCGGCTGTGGATCCTTCTGATCTGAGTTCCTGGAGTGTAAGCTGGAGCAGCGGTTGCTACCGGCTACCTCATCTGATCTGTCTTGTTTAGATCGCACTAGCCGCTAGCGTTAGCGGCTGTGGATCTTTCTGATCTGTGTTCCTGCTTGGATCACACTTGCTCTGGCGGAAGAGCGGTGGATCCTTTCTGCCTAGTTCCTGTTTCTCGTTTGTCTGTCTTGTCTGATACGGGCGCTTGCTGTAGGCTCGATGAGGTAACCGTTAAGCAAGCGTTCACGTTCTTTGTTTCGTGTTTGTCTGTTGATGGTTAGTTAGGCGTGCTTGTCTCTATTGTGCTTATCACGTGGAGACCGCGCATAACCGCGTGCACTGTTGTGAATGAGTGCGGTGTTCGCGGTTAGCTAGCGTTTATTATTTTCCATATATTCTCATTGTATTTGCTGTGCCTTTGCTACCCTCGTATTCTATTCTGATCTGCCTTGTGTCACGTCTGGCGATCGCACCTCTCGCGATCGCGTTCCTGTTTCGTATCTGCTGTTGTGTGTGCGCGGTCGCGGGGTGGCGACTAGATTGGCGCACACACATACAACCTATCCCTTTGCTCAATCTCATTCGCAATCGCCTCTCTTGCGATTGCGTTCTGCGCTTCGTACAAATTCCTGTCTGGCATTTGTGGAGGTACAGAGGATTGGTTCCTCTGCACTCCCCAGCGCCATCTGCCGACAGGAATTTTCCCTCTACTGGTGCTTGCACCAAAAGCTGGGTTCTAGTATCTTGACACGCTTGTGGAGGACCTCCGCAGTGTCAGCGCACATCTTTGTGCGCTGAACACGGAGATATCCCACAATCGTTACAAGCTCATAAATTGTAGCTTTCTCCAGCCTGATCGGCACCGACACACCAGGAGGACACATAGCTGCCTTGTGGCCTGAGTTGAAAGGAGACAGGAAGGATCCTTATCACGCCATCTGGGCACCCAAAGATTCAACCAAACTGTAGAAACTGTATTTAATAAATAGGCACAATTTGGTAATATTTCTGGTGTTCCCAAGATCGCAGTTCCCTCAAATTCACGGAGTTTATTAGATTCCACATGACACTGGTCCTGAGAGATTTTCAGCCCTCTGGATCTTTCGGAACCAGTGCCAGTAAGGTGAAAGGGGGGGACGGTGCTATTAGCGATCCAGACTCCTCGTGTTTGGTATTAGCAGATTCACACACTTACGCTGATTGTGAATATTCATTCGGGTTCTTGATATTACCTACGGGCATGCTGAGAGCGGGCAAAATATGAATTGGCCCAAAACCTCTCCCTGCCTAAGGGGGCATTGCCTTATTCAAATTGCAAGGCTGGACTTGTATGTGTCATAACTCCTCCCACCTACAGTGAGGAACAAAACTGACATGATCCAAAAGTCCAGGGTCCTTTACCTTCAATCTGATGCCTAGTAACATCCTGGCAGCCCGCAGGGACACGGGCCAAAACCTCCATCTTTGAACTTTCTAACAAAGGCCTGTTGGCCGCATGGCAACCGCCATTTTGGGACTTTCGCCAAGACTTGCGATTGCCGCATGGACTACCAATAACGGTATTTGAACTGTATATAATCAGACATTCTGTTTCTCTTCCTCTCTTCTCTCTGTCCAATCAATCTGTTCTAAAATAAGCTGTGTGTATGTAGTTTAGAAATAAACTAACGATTTTATCGTTCAGTCTTGTGCTTGTTCTGGTCATCTGATTGCTGCTATAACGAATCTGCCCTCTGAAGAGTCAGTCATACTACCGCATTGTTTTATGATTTGCTTATAAATTGTTGATTTGCTAGCTAGGTTGTAAATAACCGTTTCTTCCTTCTAGGATTAGCTAGTACCAGATTTCCTGTGCGAAATCGATAACTTCGTTTCTCGATTATAAATACAATTCGAGATTGCATCATATAGGGACCCAGTAACCTTTCTTTAACGTCACATTGCTCACAGTCTTTAAGCCGTCGGAAGTGACTATTCCCCGAACGGTGACTTGAGCGTGTTGAACGTGATTGGGCTGGCTACCGTATTATGATAGCGGGAGTCTCTTTCCTCCCTGAACTTGAGAGAGTGGTGGCAGTTTACTTTATTTACCCGATTTCCAGCGCGAAATCGATATTTTTAGTTTACCGATTGTATATACAATCAGAATTGTACATGTATGGGCACCTCCAACCAATCTTAACCGTTTACTACGCACACAGTGAATTTGCCTGCAGCAGTCTCTAGTGCATGAGACCTGCATGGCAACAGTGGCCTAGTAATATGGGATTGGTGGATGTTTGTCCCATTACATATTGTCGGCAGCTGCGCGACCAATCTTTATTGTCAGTCTGTTCACCGTACTTCCTGCGTATGCTAACGGGAGCAGATTAGACGGGATTGGCACGCTCTGTCGCCCTTTTCTTCTTACCTCTGACGATCCAGCAACCGGTCTCGTTGTCCGTCTGCGCCCGTACTTCCTGCGTACGCTAACGGGAGCAGATCTCGACGGGATCGCGGGGCTGGATTGTCACATTGGTGGGCAGTGGTGGCGATAGCACACCCCAAAACCAGGCATAGCCAGCTTTTGGGAAATCAGAGCGCAAAGATCTGACAAACTCAGTCTTTGCAACCAGAATAATAAGACAGTGGTCACTAAGTATCCTGTCTTGCAGAACCGAAGTTCTGGGCACAAAACGGTACACATTGATAGCGAATAGATTGGTCTACATTTCCTAACTTTCTCTTTGCTATACCCTATTTTTTCTTGTACTCTTCTCTTCTGAATGTCTGATTCAGTTCAGGTTCACCAAAATTGGTCAGTTCCTGGCGTGCAAGCCCTCTGCGAATCGCACGGCATTGCTGCTTGCAGCACAAACAAGGCTGAGCTGGTGGCATTACTCCAGAGATGGAATCCTTGTCGCCACCTTGCTTAATGCCTCTATTACCTGCAGTCCTGATACCCCCGGAGTGGTTGGCAAACCTGACCGGCGAGGATCTGCGCATATACCAGGAGTTCCGAGAAGAACAGCGCCAGCATGAAGCAAGGATGCTCCAGCGTGAAGCAGAGCACCAAGAGCGACTGCACCAGTTTGATCTCCAGGCCAAGGAGCGACGACTCCAGCAGGAATTGGAGTTGGCAAACCTGACCGGCGAGGAACTGCGCCGATACCAGGAGCACCGAGAGTGTCTGCGCCAGCGGGATCTCCAGATCGAAGAGCTACGGCTCCAGCGTGAATTGGAGTTGGCCCAGCTAACCCAATCAAATCAGCACTCTTCACTATGTGTTTTGGTGGAAAGATGCGAACCTCTACCCGTGACCCCCACAGCAAAACTTCCTGCCATGGAAGAGGGCACGGAACGAGACTTTCCTGTATGCACCTCTGAGAGGGCGTACCATCAGGTTCCTGTACCTGACAGCCAGAGAACCCTGGTGCTGGACAGTCACAGAACACTGTCCCAAGACTTGGAAGGAGGTAAGCCTACTGCATTCGCTCCTCCTGGTCCGGCGAGCTTTGTGCCACCGAGACCTGCAGCTGCTGCTATTGCTGCATCCCAGTCTGACACACCTGCCATTCGCATGTGTAATCTTTGTGGCGCAACTGGCCACATAAAGTTCTTCTGTCCCAAGAAGAAGAGAACGACCGTCCCTAGCCCGAAGAGGGCTAGCAACCCTGATCCGTCACCTGCATCACCCTCTGCACTGCCTGTCAGCGTGTCAGAGATGCTCTACGGTTCCGGAAATCGTCACAGTGCTCCAGTGGACGACCAGATCATCTTTTGCTCCAGTGCTCCAGAAGCAGATGTTTCCTTGGTCTGTTCCGACCTTGCCACAGAGGAAGATATTCTCCCACAAAAGCTCCTCACCCTGACTGAAGTCAGGCCCAACCACCACAACCCTGTTATCCCAGGTCCCGAGAAGGCCGGATGAGGGGTGGGTTTTCCAGAGCGGGCTGTTGCTGAGTTTCCCTCTCCTCCTGTGCTTGGCACTGGTCTAGGCACGCTTGTGTGCCTTTCGGAATTTTCTGCTGATATGCAGGAGTTCCCAGCAGGACTCCCTGACCACCAGGTACTGTACAAGCCTTTGGGAAAACAGGGAGATGTCAAACCCTTACCTGCTATTGCTACTGTACCTAACGCCGCTGGGCGGGAGGTACCCTCAGATTTATATGTACCAGCAACTGACTGTCTTTTATCTTTTTCTGCACCTGTTATTACTAATGAAATTGCATGTGTCAGTGATAATTGTGATAGAAACGCTGTACATTCTTTGGCCATTACATGCTCTATGGCCAGCCGCATGAACTCAGAGCTGACAGCAGGGATTCCCTCTGACAATTCTGACTTTCAGGCGGGTGACACTCATGCTAAAAATGACATATCATGTTATGCAAATGCTTTTGATAATGTTGTGCATGTTTGTGAGAGTACGCTGGATGACGCCTTCAGTGTCACCGGTAGTCTGGGCTCAGGACTATCTGGAGAAGTCTCGACTTCCCCTGATATCTCTGATCCCCAGACCAATGTCAATATGGACATGATTTTGATTAACCCAAAAGGTGATGTTTACTGTGGTGGGCCTGTGCAGACAGACACACACAGTACTGTTGGTAACCTGAGCTCAGAGCCTGCAGGCATTCCTGTCAGCTCTGACCCCAGAGAGTTTGATTTTCAGCAGCTGACCTCAGATCCCACTAGGCAGCTGGCTGAGACTTGTAGTCCCACATCCGTGAGGATACTACAGAGCGACTCCAACCTGCGTGCGCTTAGTGGCCAGACCGCTAAGCCGCCAGCAGTGGAAGCTCCACTACAGGTGTACAGGGAGAATGGTAACTACTCCAGTGAACCCATTCCCCATGTAACTGACACCCCAGGTGAAAGCACGGTCCATGTGGATCTGTTAGAAGCCCAGTCAGACAGGACGCAGTTAGTTCTAGGAGAGTACGGCCACTTAGAGCAGGAAGACACAGGTCCCCTGTCAGGCTTGATAGCTCCCACACGAGGATTGGCGGATGATGTGAAAGTCACCCCCCACCTCTCGTACCCCCAGAAGGCCTCGCTGAAGCGCACTGCGCCCCCACAGCGAAATCTTCGCAGCAACCCTGGGCAGGATACAGCAGTTCACAGAAGGGACCCGGGGACTCACAAGCCCTTATGGCAGATCCCCTACAGCGCCTCTCCGGAGGTGCAAGCAAAAGTGAAGATGAAGTATGAGGAGATGTTACAGATGGCTGTCCTCCGCAAATCCTCTAGCTCACAGACCACCATGTTCTGTGAGGCCTATAGGATGCCGGACGACATCCCAATAACCGTTGCGTATCCCATGACTCCCCTCGGTGATCTGTTGGATTGGCTGGCATCCGCCAACTACCTAACGATCATAGATCGGAGCTACGGATACTGGCAGATTCCAACCGTGCCCAAGGCACGCCTGGAATCCACATTCACCCTGCCCTTAGACTTAAACGCCTCGATGCGGATGTCTTTTGGCATGATGGATGCCCAAGCCACCTTTCTCCAGGCGTGGAACGACCTGTGGAAAAGCAAGCACGGTTGTACAGTCACGTACCCGGATGACATCCCTGTGTTCCCCCCGACTTGGGAGCAACACTGCGATCACTCGTCCCTGGTACTAGGACAGCTGTCAGCTGACAATCTGACCGTTGAACCAGACGCATATCAGATTGTCATGACAGAGGTACAGGCCTCTCTGGGAACAGCGGGATACTACAGGACGTTTGCGAAGCCCTGTAGCCTCCTGGCTAAACCACTGACCAACACAAAAAGGGCAACCCCCAAGGTCATGTGGAACCCAGGCGGCCCCGCTGTACTGAGCCCAAGTAACAAGTTGGTATTGCTTCAGTCAAGGTCCTGCTAACCGTTCCTTCCCCAATCTTGTAAAGGAAGGAGATGTGACGCCGTCGATATGACATATCGAATGCGTCATGGAGTTACCAACGCTAGTTCTTCGCAAACCACCCAAACTGACAGTTTTTGGTTTAAATACACTTTTTTTTCCCTTCACCAAAGGGCTGGAGAAATCTTTTCATGGTCAGTTAATTAGCCTCCTGTTGAAAAGATTCTCTGCCAGCACAGGGGACCCCCTGAGGTGTTTATGACCTCATCCATCAGGTGAAGGGTAGATATCAGTTGACAGAAGCTCATAAATTGTAGCTTTCTCCAGCCTGATCGGCACGACCCACCAGGAGTCGGACACCTAGCTGCCTTGTGGCCTGAGTTGAAAGGAGACAGGAAGGATCCTTATCACGCCATCTGGGCACCCAAAGATTCAACCAAACTGTAGAAACTGTATTTAATAAATAGGCACAATTTGGTAATATTTCTGGTGTTCCCAAGATCGCAGTTCCCTCAAATTCACGGAGTTTATTAGATTCCACATGACACTGGTCCTGAGAGATTTTCAGCCCTCTGGATCTTTCGGAACCAGTGCCAGTAAGGTGAAAGGAGGGGACGGTGCTATTAGCGATCCAGACTCCTCGTGTTTGGTATTAGCAGATTCACACACTTACGCTGATTGTGAATATTCATTCGGGTTCTTGATATTACCTACGGGCATGCTGAGAGCGGGCAAAATATGAATTGGCCCAAAACCTCTCCCTGCCTAAGGGGGCATTGCTATATTCAAATTGCAAGGCTGGACTTGTATGTGTCATAACTCCTCCCACCTACAGTGAGGAACAAAACTGACATGATCCAAAAGTCCAGGGTCCTTTACCTTCAATCTGATGCCTAGTAACATCCTGGCAGCCCGCAGGGACACGGGCCAACCTCCATCTTTGAACTTTCTAACAAAGGCCTGTTGGCCGCATGGCAACCGCCATTTTGGGACTTTCGCCAAGACTTGCGATTGCCGCATGGACTACCAATAACGGTATTTGAACTGTATATAATCAGACATTCTGTTTCTCTTCCTCTCTTCTCTCTGTCCAATCAATCTGTTCTAAAATAAGCTGTGTGTATGTAGTTTAGAAATAAACGAACGATTTTATCGTTCAGTCTTGTGCCTGTTCTGGTCATCTGATTGCTGCTATAACGAATCTGCCCTCTGAAGAGTCAGTCATACTACCGCATTGTTTTATGATTTGCTTATGATTGTTGATTTGCTAGCTAGGTTGTAAATAACCGTTTCTTCCTTCTAGGATTAGCTAGTACCAGATTTCCTGTGCGAAATCGATAACTTCGTTTCTCGATTATAAATACAATTCGAGATTGCATCATATAGGGACCCAGTAACCTTT
Source organism: Hyperolius riggenbachi (assembly GCF_040937935.1). Lineage (NCBI taxonomy): Eukaryota > Metazoa > Chordata > Amphibia > Anura > Hyperoliidae > Hyperolius > Hyperolius riggenbachi. Next base: position 225,463 of record NC_090649.1, on the reverse strand, counting down.
CTTTAACGTCACATTGCTCACAGTCTTTAAGCCGTCGGAAGTGACTATTCCCCGAACGGTGACTTGAGCGTGTTGAACGTGATTGGGCTGGCTACCGTATTATGATAGCGGGAGTCTCTTTCCTCCCTGAACTTGAGAGAGTGGTGGCAGTTTACTTTATTTACCCGATTTCCAGCGCGAAATCGATTATTTTTAGTTTACCGATTGTATATACAATCAGAATTGTACATGTATGGGCACCTCCAACCAATCTTAACCGTTTACTACGCACACAGTGAATTTGCCTCCAGCAGTCTCTAGTGCATGAGACCTGCATGGCAACAGTGGCCTAGTAATATGGGATTGGTGGATGTTTGTCCCATTACATATTGTCGGCAGCTGCGCGACCAATCTTTATTGTCAGTCTGTTCACCGTACTTCCTGCGTATGCTAACGGGAGCAGATTAGACGGGAGATCTGACAGTGTGGGGACCATACCATGTGCTGTGAGATCAGGACAGTGTGGGGACCATGCCATGTGCTGTGAGACCAGGACAGTGTGGGGACCATACCATGTGCTGTAATATCAGGAGAGTGTGGGGACCATACCATGTACTGTGAGATCAGGACAGTGTAGGGACCATGCTATGTGCTGTGGGATCAGGACAGTATGGGGACCATACCATGTGCTGTGAGATCAGGACAGTGTGAGGACCATGCCATGTGCTGTGAGACCAGGATAGTGTGAGGACCATACCATGTACTGTGAGATCAGGACAGTGTGGGGACCATACCATGTGCTGTGAGATCAGGAGATTGTGGTGACCATACCATGTGCTGTGAGATCAGGACAGTGTGGGGACCATGCCATGTGCTGTGAGACCAGGATAGTGTGAGGACCATACCATGTACTGTGAGATCAGGACCGTGTGGGGACCATACCATGTGCTGTGAGATCAGGACAGTGTGGGGACCATACCATGTACTTTGAGATCAGGACAGTGTGGGGACCATACCATGTGCTGTGAGATCAGGAGAGTGTGGTGACCATACCATGTGCTGTGAGATCAGGACAGTGTGAGGACCATACCATGTGCTGTGAGACCAGGATAGTGTGAGGACCATACCATGTACTGTGAGATCAGGACAGTGTGGGGACCATACCATGTGCTGTGAGATCAGGACAGTGTGGGGACCATACCATGTGCTGTGAGATCAGGACAGTGTGGGGACCATACCATGTGCTGTGAGATCAGGACAGTGTGGGGACCATACCATGTGCTGTAATATCAGGAGAGTGTGGGGACCATGCCATGTGCTGTGAGATCAGGACAGTGTGGGGACCATACCATGTGCTGTGAGATCAGGACAGTGTGGGGACCATGCCATGTGCTGTGAGATCAGGACAGTGTGGGGACCATACCATGTGCTGTGAGATCAGGACAGTGTGGGGACCATGCCATGTGCTGTGAGATCAGGACAGTGTGGGGACCATACCATGTACTGTGAGATCAGGACAGTGTGGGGACCATACCGTGTGCTGTGAGATCAGGAGAGTGTGGTGACCATACCATGTGCTGTGAGATCAGGACAGTGTGAGGACCATACCATGTGCTGTGAGACCAGGATAGTGTGAGGACCATACCATGTACTGTGAGATCAGACAGTGTGGGGACCATACCATGTGCTGTGAGATCAGGACAGTGTGGGGACCATACCATGTGCTGTGAGATCAGGACAGTGTGGAGACCATACCATGTGCTGTGAGACCAGGACAGTGTGGGGACCATACCATGTGCTGTGAGATCAGGAGAGTGTGAGGACCATACCATGTGCTGTGAGACCAGGACAGTGTGGGGACCATACCATGTGCTGTGAGACCAGGATAGTGTGAGGACCATACCATGTACTGTGAGATCAGGACAGTGTGGGGACCATGCCATGTGCAGTGAGATCAGGACAGTGTGAGGACCATACCATGTGCTGTGAGACCAGGATAGTGTGAGGACCATACCATGTACTGTGAGATCAGGATAGTGTGGGGACCATGCCATGTGCAGTGAGATCAGGACAGTGTGGGGACCATGCCATGTGCAGTGAGATCAGGACAGTGTGGGGACCATACCATGTGCTGTGAGATCAGGACAGTGTGGGGACCATGCCATGTGCTGTAATATCAGGAGAGTGTGGGGACCATACCATGTGCTGTGAGATCAGGAGAGTGTGGTGACCATACCATGTGCTGTGAGATCAGGACAGTGTGAGGACCATACCATGTGCTGTGAGACCAGGATAGTGTGAGGACCATACCATGTACTGTGAGATCAGGACAGTGTGGGGACCATACCATGTGCTGTGAGATCAGGACAGTGTGGGGACCATACCATGTGCTGTGAGATCAGGACAGTGTGGGGACCATACCATGTGCTGTGAGATCAGGACAGTGTGGGGACCATACCATGTACTGTAATATCAGGAGAGTGTGGGGACCATGCCATGTGCTGTGAGATCAGGACAGTGTGGGGACCATACCATGTGCTGTGAGATCAGGACAGTGTGGGGACCATGCCATGTGCTGTGAGATCAGGACAGTGTGGGGACCATACCATGTGCTGTGAGATCAGGACAGTGTGGGGACCATGCCATGTGCTGTGAGATCAGGACAGTGTGGGGACCATACCATGTACTGTGAGATCAGGACAGTGTGGGGACCATACCATGTGCTGTGAGATCAGGAGAGTGTGGTGACCATACCATGTGCTGTGAGATCAGGACAGTGTGAGGACCATACCATGTGCTGTGAGACCAGGATAGTGTGAGGACCATACCATGTACTGTGAGATCAGACAGTGTGGGGACCATACCATGTGCTGTGAGATCAGGACAGTGTGGGGACCATACCATGTGCTGTGAGATCAGGACAGTGTGGAGACCATACCATGTGCTGTGAGACCAGGACAGTGTGGGGACCATACCATGTGCTGTGAGATCAGGAGAGTGTGAGGACCATACCATGTGCTGTGAGACCAGGACAGTGTGGGGACCATACCATGTGCTGTGAGACCAGGATAGTGTGAGGACCATACCATGTACTGTGAGATCAGGACAGTGTGGGGACCATGCCATGTGCAGTGAGATCAGGACAGTGTGAGGACCATACCATGTGCTGTGAGACCAGGATAGTGTGAGGACCATACCATGTACTGTGAGATCAGGATAGTGTGGGGACCATGCCATGTGCAGTGAGATCAGGACAGTGTGGGGACCATGCCATGTGCAGTGAGATCAGGACAGTGTGAGGACCATACCATGTACTGTGAGATCAGGACAGTGTGGGGACCATACCATGTGCTGTGAGATCAGGAGAGTGTGGTGACCATACCATGTGCTGTGAGATCAGGACAGTGTGAGGACCATACCATGTGCTGTGAGACCAGGATAGTGTGAGGACCATACCATGTACTGTGAGATCAGGACAGTGTGGGGACCATACCATGTGCTGTGAGATCAGGACAGTGTGGGGACCATACCATGTGCTGTGAGATCAGGACAGTGTGGGGACCATACCATGTGCTGTGAGATCAGGACAGTGTGGGGACCATACCATGTGCTGTAATATCAGGAGAGTGTGGGGACCATGCCATGTGCTGTGAGATCAGGACAGTGTGGGGACCATACCATGTGCTGTGAGATCAGGACAGTGTGGGGACCATGCCATGTGCTGTGAGATCAGGACAGTGTGGGGACCATACCATGTGCTGTGAGATCAGGACAGTGTGGGGACCATGCCATGTGCTGTGAGATCAGGACAGTGTGGGGACCATACCATGTACTGTGAGATCAGGACAGTGTGGGGACCATACCATGTGCTGTGAGATCAGGAGAGTGTGGTGACCATACCATGTGCTGTGAGATCAGGACAGTGTGAGGACCATACCATGTGCTGTGAGACCAGGATAGTGTGAGGACCATACCATGTACTGTGAGATCAGACAGTGTGGGGACCATACCATGTGCTGTGAGATCAGGACAGTGTGGGGACCATACCATGTGCTGTGAGATCAGGACAGTGTGGAGACCATACCATGTGCTGTGAGACCAGGACAGTGTGGGGACCATACCATGTGCTGTGAGATCAGGAGAGTGTGAGGACCATACCATGTGCTGTGAGACCAGGACAGTGTGGGGACCATACCATGTGCTGTGAGACCAGGATAGTGTGAGGACCATACCATGTACTGTGAGATCAGGACAGTGTGGGGACCATGCCATGTGCAGTGAGATCAGGACAGTGTGAGGACCATACCATGTGCTGTGAGACCAGGATAGTGTGAGGACCATACCATGTACTGTGAGATCAGGATAGTGTGGGGACCATGCCATGTGCAGTGAGATCAGGACAGTGTGGGGACCATGCCATGTGCAGTGAGATCAGGACAGTGTGGGGACCATACCATGTGCTGTGAGATCAGGACAGTGTGGGGACCATGCCATGTGCTGTAATATCAGGAGAGTGTGGGGACCATACCATGTGCTGTGAGATCAGGAGAGTGTGGTGACCATACCATGTGCTGTGAGATCAGGACAGTGTGAGGACCATACCATGTGCTGTGAGACCAGGATAGTGTGAGGACCATACCATGTACTGTGAGATCAGGACAGTGTGGGGACCATACCATGTGCTGTGAGATCAGGACAGTGTGGGGACCATACCATGTGCTGTGAGATCAGGACAGTGTGGGGACCATACCATGTGCTGTGAGATCAGGACAGTGTGGGGACCATACCATGTGCTGTAATATCAGGAGAGTGTGGGGACCATGCCATGTGCTGTGAGATCAGGACAGTGTGGGGACCATACCATGTGCTGTGAGATCAGGACAGTGTGGGGACCATGCCATGTGCTGTGAGATCAGGACAGTGTGGGGACCATACCATGTGCTGTGAGATCAGGACAGTGTGGGGACCATGCCATGTGCTGTGAGATCAGGACAGTGTGGGGACCATACCATGTACTGTGAGATCAGGACAGTGTGGGGACCATACCATGTGCTGTGAGATCAGGAGAGTGTGGTGACCATACCATGTGCTGTGAGATCAGGACAGTGTGAGGACCATACCATGTGCTGTGAGACCAGGATAGTGTGAGGACCATACCATGTACTGTGAGATCAGACAGTGTGGGGACCATACCATGTGCTGTGAGATCAGGACAGTGTGGGGACCATACCATGTGCTGTGAGATCAGGACAGTGTGGAGACCATACCATGTGCTGTGAGACCAGGACAGTGTGGGGACCATACCATGTGCTGTGAGATCAGGAGAGTGTGAGGACCATACCATGTGCTGTGAGACCAGGACAGTGTGGGGACCATACCATGTGCTGTGAGACCAGGATAGTGTGAGGACCATACCATGTACTGTGAGATCAGGACAGTGTGGGGACCATGCCATGTGCAGTGAGATCAGGACAGTGTGAGGACCATACCATGTGCTGTGAGACCAGGATAGTGTGAGGACCATACCATGTACTGTGAGATCAGGATAGTGTGGGGACCATGCCATGTGCAGTGAGATCAGGACAGTGTGGGGACCATGCCATGTGCAGTGAGATCAGGACAGTGTGGGGACCATACCATGTGCTGTGAGATCAGGACAGTGTGGGGACCATGCCATGTGCTGTAATATCAGGAGAGTGTGGGGACCATACCATGTGCTGTGAGATCAGGACAGTGTGGAGATACAGTGACCAGATTTTTCTGGGTGCAACCTGGGATGGGGGGGGGGGGGGTAGTCGCGCAACACCGAAAAGTGGGCATGGCCATGACATTGTATGGGCAAAGCGTAACCGTAACCCCAAAGCAGCAAACATAGCCAACTATGACCACTAAATAATAAATGCAGCAACAGTTACCCAGGACACCAGAAAATAAATGCAATGTGGGCAACATTTCACCAGAAAATAAACGAAATTTGGGCAGCATTTCAACAGGAAATAAACACAATGTGGGCGGCATTTCAGCAGAAAATAAACGCAATGTGAGCAACATTTCAGCAGAAAATAAACGCAATGTGGGCAACATTTCAGCAGAAAATAAACGCAATGTGAGCAACATTTCAGCAGAAAATAAACGCAATGTGGGCAACATTTCAGCAGGAAATAAACGCAATGTGGGCAACATTTCAGCAGGAAATAAACGCAATGTGGGCAACATTTCAGCAGGAAATAAACGCAATAAGGGCAACATTTCAGCAGGAAATAAACGCAATGTGGGCAACTGTAACAAGCATGGATATGGCGGCTGCTGACTCGCAGGGGGTGTCTGCAGCCGCCTCTCTCCCTGGCTCTCAAGTGTTATCCGTTCCCTTGGCCTCTAGCACGCCGGGAACAGTGTTGTCTCCAGCTCATAGGGTGTCTGTCGCGCACGGAGACAGGACCTTTATGCGAGCAGAAGGCGCGTCAGCTGACCTGCCGGTCGGCTGACGTCACTGGTGACTCTCGTCGCTTGGATTGGCGGATTCCGAGGTGGGAGTGGCTGGAAGCGTACCTCCACTTCATAAGCCTCCGGTCTTCATTCATTCCCTGTCTGCTGTCGTGAATACTTTGTGTAAGCGCTCAGACCTTAGACTAGTGCCAGGTGTTGAAACCAAGGACTTCACACCAAGACTAGGATTGTTGTTATATTGTAATTGATTACCTGTGTATGATTCTGGCTATATCTCTGATCTTGCTTTCTGCTTAGCGTTTATGTACTTCTGCCTATCTGACTAGTTGCTGAACCTTTGCCTGTCTACTCGTTATCCTTCTGCCTTACGATTCTGTACTGATACTACCTCTCTGTTGCCGAACTTGGCCTGTCTGACCTCTCTACTCACCAGTGGGCCCTCGCTACTGGGGGGGCACTATTGGCTTGCCAGCTTCTCTGGTGAGATAGTCTCTTATTGCTCTATTAGTGACTGATAGCACCTTTCCAGCTCCACTGGAAAGGTCTGATCAAGTCTATACAGTCACTCACTCCACTAGTACCTTACCTACTCCTCTGGTGAAGGACTAGTCTGTATATTTCTATTCTCTTTCTGTTTGTACCTATTCCAGTCCTCTGGAAAGGTCTGTGCTATTTTATACATTCAGTATACTGTTAGGACCTTACCAGCTCCTCTGGTAAGGCCTCTCAATACTAATAAAGTTACGGTTGCACCAATACACAACTGTCTCAGTATCTTGACCAGCTATACTCGCGTTATTGATGATTCTGCAGATCACCACATAATCAGGTATAGTGTCTGTATTATTGGTGATACTGCAGATCACCTAATAATCAGACGTCTGAGTTGCAGCACCCAACCGTTACAGCAACATTTCAGCAGGAAATAAACGCAATGTGGGCAACATTTCAGCAGGAAATAAACACAATGTGGGCAACATTTCAGCAGAAAATAAATGCAATGTGGGCAGCATTTCAGCAGGAAATAAACGCAATTTGGGCAACATTTCACCAGAAAATAAACGCAATGTGGGCAACATTTCAGCAGGAAATAAACGCAATGTGGGCAACATTTCACCAGAAAATAAACGCAATGTGGGCAACATTTCAGCAGGAAATAAACGCAATTTGGGCAACATTTCACCAGAAAATAAACGCAATGTGGGCAACATTTCAGCAGGAAATAAACGCAATGTGGGCAACATTTCACCAGAAAAAAAACGCAATGTGGGCAACATTTCAGCAGGAAATAAACGCAATGTGGGCAACATTTCAGCAGTTATAAATGCAATGTGGGCAGCATTTCACCAGGAAATAAATGCAATGTGGGCAACATTTCAGCAGAAAACAAATGCAATGTGGGCAACATTTCAGCAGAAAACAAACGCAATGTGGGCAGCATTTCACCAGAAAAAACGCAATGTGGGCATGCCATGTGTGAGGACCATGCCATGTGCTGTGGGATCAGGACAGTGTGGGGACCATACCATGTGCTGTGAGATCAGGACAGTGTGAGGACCATACCATGTGCGGTGAGATCAGGACAGCGTGGGGACCATACCATGTGTTGTGAGATCAGGACAGTATGGGGACCATGCCATGTGCTGTGAGATCAGGTCAGTGTGAGGACCATACCATGTGCTGTGTGATCAGGACAGTGTAAGGACCATACCATGTGCTGTGAGACCAGGACGGTGTGGCAACCATGCCATGTGCTGTGAGATCAGGACAGTGTGGGGACCATACCATGTGCTGTGAGATCAGGACAGTGTGAGGTCCATACCATGTGCTGTGAGATCAGGACAGTGTGGTGACCATGCCATGTGCTGTGAGACCAGGACAGTGTGGGGACCATGCCATGTGCTGTGAGATCAGGACAGTGTGGGGACCATACCATGTGCTGTGAGACCAGGACAGTGTGGGGACCATACCATGTGCTGTGAGATCAGGACAGTGTGGGGACCATACCATGTGCTGTGAGATCAGGACAGTGTGGGGACCATACCATGTGCTGTGAAATCAGGAGAGTGTGGTGACCATACCATGTGCTGTTTGATCAGGACAGTGTGAGGACCATACCATGTGCTGTGAGCAGGGCCGGGCCGAGGCATAGGCTGGAGAGGCTCCAGCCTCAGGGCGCAGTGTAGGAGGGGGCGCACAATTCATTCAGCTGTCATTCCTAATTGTGTATGAAGCAGAAAGAAATAAGAAAAGGGGATACATAGCAGTGACTGCAAGCCATATAACTAGATATTAAGGTGTTGGGGAGGTTGTGGGCCCTGTGGCACCTCTTAGTCTAATCGTAATCAGTGTGTGACGGCTGGGGTGGGAGAGATGGAGGGGCGCACTTTGGTGTCTCAGCCTTGGGTGCTGGAGGACCTTGTCCCGGCTCTGGCTGTGAGACCAGGATAGTGTGAGGACCATACCATGTACTGTGAGACCTGATAGTGTAAGGACCATACCATGTGCTGTGAGACCAGGACAGTGTGACGACCATACCGTGTGCTGTGAGACCAGGACAGTGAGAGGACCATACCATGTGCTGTGAGACCAGGATAGTGTGGGGACCATGCCATGTGCTGTGAGACCAGGACAGTGTGGGGACCATGCCATGTGCTGTGAGATCAGGACAGTGTGAGGACCATACCATGTACTGTGAGACCAGATAGTGTAAGGACCATACCATGTGCTGTGAGACCAGGACAGTGTGACGACCATACCATGTGCTGTGAGACCAGGACAGTGTGAGGACCATACCATGTGCTGTGAGACCAGGATAGTGTGGGGACCATGCCATGTGCTGTGAGACCAGGACAGTGTGGGGACCATGCCATGTGCTGTGAGATCAGGACAGTGTGAGGACCATACCATGTACTGTGAGATCAGGACAGTGTGAGGACCATACCATGTACTGTGAGATCAGGACAGTGTGGGGACCATACCATGTGCTGTGAGACCAGGGCAGTGTGAGGACCATACCATGTGCTGTGAGACGAGGACAGTGTGAGGACCATACCATGTGCTGTGAGACCAGGACAGTGTAAAGACCATGCCATGTGCTATGAGACCAGAACAGTGTGGGGCCCATGCCATGTGCTGTGAGATCAGGACAGTGTGCGGACCATACCATGTGCTGTGAGACCAGGACAGTGTGGGGACCATAACATGTGCTGTGAGATCAGGACAGTGTGAGGACCATGCCATGTGCTATGAGACTAGGACAGTGTGGGGACCATACCATGTGCTGTGAGATCAGGACAGTGTGGGGAATATACCATGTGCTGTGAGATCAGTACAGTGTGGGGACCATACCATGTGCTGTGAGACCAGGACAGTGTGGGGACCATGCCATGTGCTGTGAGATCAGGACATTGTGAGGACCATGCCATGTGCTGTGAGATCAGGACAGTGTGAGGACCATACCATGTGCTGTGAGATCAGGACAGTGTGGGGACCATACCATGTGCTGTGAGACCAGGACAGTGTGAGGACCATACCATGTGCTATGAGACCAGAACAGTGTGGGGACCATGCCATGTGCTGTGAGATCAGGACAGTGTGGGGACCATACCATGTACTGTGAGACCAGGATAGTGTAAGGACCATACCATGTGCTGTGAGACCAGGACAGTGTGAGGACCATACCATGTGCTGTGAGACCAGGACAGTGTGACGACCATACCATGTGCTGTGAGATCAGGACAGTGTGGGGACCATGCCATGTGCTGTGAGATCAGGACAGTGTGGGGACCATACCATGTACTGTGAGACCAGGACAGTGTGGGGACCATACCATGTGCTGTGAGATCAGTACAGTGTGGGGACCATGCCATGTGCTGTGAGATCAGGACAGTGTGGGGACCATACCATGTGCTGTAAGACCAGGATAGTGTGACGACCACACCATGTACTGTGAGACCAGGATAGTGTAAGGACCATACCATGTGCTGTAAGACCAGGATAGTGTGACGACCACACCATGTACTGTGAGATCAGGACAGTGTGGGGACCATACCATGTGCTATGAGACCAGGACAGTGTGCGGACCATACCATGTGCTGTGAGATCAGGACAGTGTGGGGACCATGCCATGTGCTGTAAGACCAGGACAGTGTGGGGACCATAACATGTGCTGTGAGATCAGGACAGTGTGAGGACCATGCCATGTGCTGTGAGACCAGGACAGTGTGGGGACCATACCATGTGCTGTGAGACCAGGACAGTGTGAGGACCATGCCATGTGCTGTAAGACCAGGACAGTGTGGGGACCATACCATGTGCTGTAATATCAGGACAGTGTGAGGACCATACCGTGTGCTGTGAGACCAGGACAGTGTGAGGACCATACCATGTGCTGTGAGACCAGGACAGTGTGACGACCATACCATGTGCTGTGAGACCAGGACAGTGTGAGGACCATACCATGTGCTGTGAGACCAGGACAGTGTGACGACCATACCATGTGCTGTGAGATCAGGACAGTGTGGGGACCATACCATGTGCTGTGAGACCAGAACAGTGTGACGACCATACCATGTGCTGGGAGACCAGGACAGTGTGAGGACCATACCATGTGCTGTGAGATCAGGACAGTGTGGGGACCATACCATGTGCTGTGAGATCAGGACAGTGTGGGGACCATACCATGTGCTGTGAGATCAGGACAGTGTGGGGACCATACCATGTGCTGTGAGACCAGGACAGTGTGACGACCATACCATGTGCTGTGAGATCAGGACAGTGTGGGGACCATACCATGTGCTGTGAGATCAGGACAGTGTGGGGACCATACCATGTGCTGTGAGATCAGGACAGTGTGGGGACCATATCATGTGCTGTGAGACCAGGACAGTGTGAGGACCATACCATGTGCTGTGAGATCAGGACAGTGTGGGGACCATACCATGTGCTGTGAGATCAGGACAGTGTGAAGACCATACCGTGTGCTGTGAGACCAGGACAGTGTGATGACCATACCATGTGCTGTGAGACCACGACAGTGTGAGGACCATACCATGTGCTGTGAGACCAGGACAGTGTGGGGACCATACCATGTGCTGTGAGATCAGGACAGTGTGAAGACCATACCATGTGCTGTGAGATCAGGACAGTGTGGGGACCATACCATGTGCTGTGAGATCAGGACAGTGTGAGGACCATACCATGTGCTCTGAGATCAGGACAGTGTGGGGACCATACTGTGTGCTGTGAGACCAGGACAGTGTGACGACCATACCATGTGCTGTGAGACTACGACAGTGTGAGGACCATACCATGTGCTGTGAGACCAGGACAGTGTGAGGACCATACCATGTGCTGTGAGATCAGGACAGTGTGAGGACCATGCCATGTGCTGTGAGACCAGGACAGTGTGGGAACCATGCCATGTGCTGTAAGATCAGGACAGTGTGAGGACCATACCATGTGCGGTGAGACCAGGACAGTGTGAGGAAAATACCATGTGCTGTGAGATCAGGGCAGTGTGAGGACCATACCATGTGCTGTGAGACCAGGACAGTGTGACGACCATACCATGTGCTGTGAGATCAGGGCAGTGTGAGGACCATACCATGTGCTGTGAGACCAGGACAGTGTGACACACAAGTAAAGTGATTAGAAAGCTTCAGCCTCACTGATACTTCTGCAATACATCTCTGAGATGGAGGAGGATTCTGTGACCATATGTGGACATTCTATAAATGTCTTATCTTCAGTCATGTTGTTCCCATAATCTGCACAGTGCAAGAAGAACCACTGGTCTAATGCCAACACTGACATCATCCACTGACCCCACAGAGCCAACACTGACATCATCCACTGACCCCACAGAGCCAACACAAACACATCCAGATTCTGACGACAACCAAGCCTCTCTTCTCCAGTCAACTGATAAAAACGTCCTCCTATGTTTTACCGTCTCTCAGGATGCTGCTAGAGAGAATCCGTGTGTGAAGGAGGGCAGGAGAATGAGCAGTGGTCAGTGTTGGGAAACTAGACTCTATAGGACCTTCTGTGCAACTTATATAAGGACTGTGTAAGGCTTGGTGGTGTATTCTCCACAGTCAGCATGCAACACATGAGCTGACGTGGAGGAGGTACACACACTAGCACAAGGAAACAGGCTATCCCTAGTATAGTGGAGGGGAGGACTGACTCCAATAGGATATTGTGGCGCACAGAGCCGGTGCAGACCCGACAGCCACAAACAATACTTTTGCTATAACGTCTCAGCGCAAAGTAGCGCTGAGCGCATAAACCAGAACTGAGGAGATCAGGACAGGTAGACAGAATGAACGCTTGCTAGCTAGCCGCTACTTAGTGACAGCAAGCGTCCACAACAAGACAGACTGGAATGAGGCAGCCAATGCGTTGCAGCGATGGCGTGCCTCACAAAGACAGGACAGGATAGTCAGGAAATAGCAGGATCAAGATAGATGAACGTAACACAGACAAATATACAATAAGTATGTTTTCCTAGCGTATTACAATTACAGCTATCAATGAAACTATTTGTAACGTCTGACTAACATATGTATATATCGGCAATGAACCGATATATGACATAAGCAGGAACACTGACTTAGGACTGGAACGATACAGGGAACAGGACTCAGAAGGATTCGCTATCTCTTCGCAGAGATGAACGCAATCCACAAACGGTAACAGAACAGGATTCAGAAGGATTCGTTATCTCTTCGCAGAGATGAACGCAAACAACAAACAGTAACAGAACAGGATTCAGAAGGATTCGTTATCTCCTCGCAGAGATGAACGCAATCCACAAACAGAACCAGGAGCAGGGTAACTAACTCAGCACGGATGATCACGATACGCGCAACCTACCAAAACGTGCTGGAAAGCTGACTAACTGCACACAGGATATAAACAGTTCGTGTACGTGTACATCAGCGACACTGATGTATCAACGTAACACGAATACAAGGAAAATAATAAACGTGCTGGTATGCATATATATTGGCAATGAACCAATATATGATGCAAAGACCAGCAAAGTATCTTTAGAACAAGAAACATGATCGGGGGCTGAAGCAACAGCAAGACAGGCTTAAACTGAAGCTATGAAAAACCCGAGGAGTCCTGCAGGAAGCAGATCTTTATACTGAGGTCATCCAATGGGAGCAGACATGCAGATTCCCACACAGGTGAATGATAATCAGTCACAAGCTGACAGCAGGGAAAGGCAGACAAAGCTATGCAGCTTGCATGGAAAGAGATCAGAACTGCCTGAGCTGCAGCACTACTACTTCCCGCAATACCTGCTGCAGCAGCGATCATGACAGTACCCCCGCCCTTAAAGGCGGATACCAGACGCCTCTCAAAACTGACCTTCCCAAGGAGACAACCTAACTGATAATTCATGATGACCGGGACAGCCCGGCAAAACCAAATTCCAGAATCAGTCATCACAAGACTGGACCCATCAGAACCAGAACCTACAGAACCATGCCCATCAGTACTACAAGTCTCAGTGTGACACCCATCAGAACCATGATTTCCAGAAGAAAGCCCCCCGAAGCTCTCTGAGCGATACCCACTGCCCTCCAGGGACCGTCCAAAAATGCCAAAGCCTTTGCAATGCCCACCGGAACTGTCTTTACCAACACAAAACCCCCTGTTGAACCAGTCCAAGGTACCAGGACAAGCTTCCTCAGAGATCTCCCAGAACACTTTAAAGCTCCAAAGAGATCCCAAAAGGTCAGAACGCCCTTTAGGCTCACATGGAGAACTATCAAGAATCCCCATGGAACCTATGGCAATTCCCGAGTCAGGGTTACAAGGACAAACATCAAGATCAGGGCTTTCAGGGACCAGAACCATCTCTGGGCATGCAGGCAGACTGGCAACATCAGAACATGTCTCCCCTAAGGAAGCATCTGAGTACGCTAACACCTTAGACACACTTGGGCATTCTGGCACACAAAGCACATCTGGGCACACTGGTACAAGAGAAACTTCTGGGCATGTCAAGGAACTGTGAACCTCAGGGTCAGCCAAGATAGGACCGAAACCAGGACTGGACAAAAATTCATCATGACTACACTTCACAAGCACTGGACTCTCACTAAAGAATGCAGGAACAGACTTGGATGTCGCTGATTCTAGCAAGGTTGTTAACAAATCAGGTTCAGGGGCATAAACAAGACAGGACAAGTCTTCTGATGTATGACCTGAGCTTGATAGGAATTCCACAACTTCCTCTGGACTGGACAGAGACTCATCTAGTACCTGGGATTGGGGCTCCAAAGTAGCTGCAAAACAAGTCAATATTACAGCATCCCCCACTGAACTGGGCAAATCTGAGGAATTCCCTGGACAGGAAGGGAACTCCGGAATCTCTGCCACACCGGCCAGAGAATCAGAATTTTCCAAAATACAAGGCAGGGTTTCAGGAACGCTTACTAAATCAGACTGAAATTCTGAGACTTCTGTTATTTTGACCAGAGAATCAGAATTATTCATGTTACAGGGCAAGACTTCTGAAACATTCAGAGGACAGGGCTGGAGTTCCTCGGCTGTTACAACACTGGAGAGGGACTCAACAACATTGGTTAAATCAGACTGTGTACAGGGCAAGGTATCTACGACACTTGCTGACGAGGACAATATTTCAATGACTTCTGCTTCATCAGACAAAGATTCATCAAGTTTATTTAGAGTGGACTTTAATTCTAAGACAGCTGCTAAACAAGTGAATATTGCTGCAACACCCACTGAGGTAAGCAGTGCCTCAGACTCCTCTGCTAGAGGGTTTGAAGTATCCAAAGTACTGGGTGAAGCATAGAACTCTGCGACTCCAGCTTCACTGGACAGGATCACTGAACAGTCCATATTGCAGGGCAAAACCATGGAAGCACCTGCTGGACAGCATAAGGATTCTGTGACCTGAGCTTCATAGGAGAGATCTACTGCACAATTCACGGTACAGGGCAAATTTACTGGAACATTTTCTGAACAAGGTAACAATTCTGCGATTTCAGGTTCACATAGCAGATGCTCTGAGCTATTCACGATACAGGGCAAATTTACTGGAACATTTTCTGAACAAGGCAATAACTCTGCGATTTCAGGTTCACGTAGCAGATGCTCTGAGCTATTCACGAAACTAGAGCGAGGTGTAGAAACAGGAAGATCAAGACACAATGTTTGCGCATCTGAATCACCATTCATTTGTAAAATTGGAAAATTCAGATGCTGGGGTTCTGAGGTTTCTAGACAGGATTGCTAGGACTCGGAAACTGAGGTAGTGCATCTATTGGCATCTGCTGGATCAGACAGGAGTTGAACTTTATTAACACAGGTAATTTCTGCAGAAGTGTTTGCAGAGGCAGGCAAGATTTTTCTGATGTTCAAATGAGTTCATTTAGAGGAAAAGGCAATGGATCTATGCGCAACCAGTTATGGATCACAAACGCTAGAAATTCCAGCGGTCTCTCTTTCAAATCGGAATGATTGAGAACATCAAATGCCCACTGAAATAATTCCCCTTTAAACAAAATATAACTTAGTTGGAGTGCCCAGGTTGAAACAGGAGTCGCTTGGAGATCGGGATTGGCCAGGAACCTGGCACATTCAGAGAAAAACTCATTTTCTGTTTCAGAGTTAAGTTCTTAAAATTTCTTAAAGGAACAGGAACCATAATTAACAGTGTCATACTTTCTGGGAATCCCCCCCACAATGGGGATTGGTAATGGGGTTTTCATAATGTAAGGCTTGGTGGTGTATTCTCCACAGTCAGCATGCAACGCATGAGCTGACGTGGAGGAGGTACACACACTAGCACAAGGAAACAGGCTATCCCTAGTATAGTGGAGGGGAGGACTGACTCCAATAGGAGATTGTGGCGCACAGAGCCGGTGCAGATCCGACAGCCACAAACAATACTTTCGCTATAACGTCTCAGCGCAAAGTAGCGCTGAGCGCATAAACCAGAACTGAGGAGATCAGGACAGGTAGACAGAATGAACGCTTGCTAGCTAGCCGCTACTTAGTGCCAGCAAGCGTCCACAACAAGACAGACTGGAATGAGGCAGCCAATGCGATGCGGCGATGGCGTGCCTCACAAAGACAGGACAGGATAGTCAGGAAATAGCAGGATCAAGATAGATGAACGTAACACAGACAAATATACAATAAGTATGTTTTCCTAGCGTATTACAATTACAGCTATCAATGAAACTATTTGTAGCGTCTGACTAACATATGTATATATCGGCAATGAACCGATATATGACATAAGCAGGAACACTGACTAGCACTGGAGCAATACAGGGAACAGGACTCAGAAGGATTCGCTATCTCTTCGCAGAGATGAACGTAAACCACAAACAGTAACAGAACAGGATTCAGAAGGATTCGTTATCTCCTCGCAGAGATGAACGCAATCCACAAACAGAACCAGGAGCAGGGTAACTAACTCAGCACGGATGATCACGATACGCGCAACCTACCAAAACGTGCTGGAAAGCTGACTAACTGCACACAGGATATAAACAGTTCGTGTACGTATACATCAGCGACACTGATGTATCAACGTAACACGAATACAAGGAAAATAATAAACGTGCTGGTATGCATATATATTGGCAATGAACCAATATATGATGCAAAGACCAGCAAAGTATCTTTAGAACAAGAAACACGATCGGGGGCTGAAGCAACAGCAAGAAAGGCTTAAACTGAAGCTATGAAAAACCCAAGGAAACACTGCAGGAAGCAGATCTTTATACTGAGGTCATCCAATGGGAGCAGACATGCAGATTCCCACACAAGTGAATGATAATCAGTCACAAGCTGACAGCAGGGAAAGGCAGACAAAGCTATGCAGCTTGCATGGAAATAGATCAGAACTGCCTGAGCTGCAGCACTACTACTGCCAGCAATAGCTGCTGCAGCAGCGATCATGACAGACTGGGATCTATAGAACCCCACTGTCTAATCCTTCATAGGATATTATATAATGACTAGGATATCTAGCACACCGGTCCTGTCTTGTCCATTAGAGGGCATTATATAATGACTAGGATATCTAAGACCCTGCTCCTGTCCTGTCCATCAGAGGGCATTATATAATGACTAGGATATCTAAGACCCTGCTCCTGTCCTGTCCATCAGAGGGCATTATATAATGACTAGGATATCTAGGACTCTGCTCCTGTCTTGTCCATCAGAGGGCATTATATAATGACTAGGATATCTAGGACCCTGCTCCTGTCCTGTCCATCAGAGGGCATTATATAATGACTAGGATATCTAGGACCCTGGTCCTGTCCTGTCCATCAGAGGGCATTATATAATGACTAGGATATCTAAGACCCTGCTCCTGTCCTGTCCATCAGAGGGCATTATATAATGACTAGGATATCTAGGACCCTGCTCCTGTCTTGTCCATCAGAGGGCATTATATAATGACTAGGATATCTAGGACCCTGCTCCTGTCCTGTCCATCAGAGGGCATTATATAATGACTAGGATATCTAGGACCCTGGTCCTGTCCTGTCCATCAGAGGGCATTATATAATGACTAGGATATCTAAGACCCTGCTCCTGTCCTGTCCATCAGAGGGCATTATATAATGACTAGGATATCTAAGACCCTGCTCCTGTCCTGTCCATCAGAGGGCATTATATAATGACTAGGATATCTAAGACCCTGCTCCTGTCCTGTCCATCAGAGGGCATTATATAATGACTAGGATATCTAAGACCCTGCTCCTGTCCTGTCCATCAGAGGGCATTATATAATGACTAGGATATCTAGGACACCGGTCCTGTCCTGTCCATCAGAGGGCATTATATAATGACTAGGATATCTAGGACCCTGCTCCTGTCCTGTCCATCAGAGGGCATTATATAATGACTAGGATATCTAAGACCCTGCTCCTGTCCTGTCCATCAGAGGGCATTATATAATGACTAGGATATCTAGGACCCTGCTCCTGTCCTGTCCATCAGAGGGCATTATATAATGACTAAAATATCTAAGACCCTGCTCCTGTCCTGTCCATCAGAGGGCATTATATAATGACTAGGATATCTAGGACCCTGCTCCTGTCCTGTCCATCAGAGGGCATTATATAATGACTAGAATATCTAAGATCCTGGTCCTGTCCTGTCCATCAGAGGGCATTATATAATGACTAGGATATCTAGGACCCTGCTCCTGTCCTGTCCATCAGAGGGCATTATATAATGACTAGGATATCTAAGATCCTAGTCCTGTCCTGTCCATCAGAGGGCATTTTATAATGACTAGGATATCTAGGACCCTGCTCCTGTCCATCAGAGGGCATTATATAATGACTAGGATATCTAAGACCCTGCTCCTGTCCTGTCCATCAGAGGGCATTATATAATGACTAGGATATCTAAGACCCTGCTCCTGTCCTGTCCATCAGAGGGCATTATATAATGACTAGAATATCTAAGATCCTGGTCCGGTCCTGTCCCTCAGAGGGCATTATATAATGACTAGGATATCTAAGACCCTGCTCCTGTCCTGTCCATCAGAGGGCATTATATAATGACTAGGATAACTAGGACACCGGTCCTGTCCTGTCCATCAGAGGGCATTATATAACGACTAGGATATCTAAGACCCTGCTCCTGTCCTGTCCATCAGAGGGCATTATATAATGACTAGGATATCTAAGACCCTGGTCCTGTCCTGTCCATCAGAGGGCATTATATAATGACTAGGATATCTAAGACCCTGCTCCTGTCCTGTCCATCAGAGGGCATTATATAATGACTAGGATATCTAGGACCCTGCTCCTGTCCTGTCCATCAGAGGGCATTATATAATGACTAGAATATCTAAGATCCTGGTCCGGTCCTGTCCCTCAGAGGGCATTATATAATGACTAGGATATCTAAGACCCTGCTCCTGTCCTGTCCATCAGAGGGCATTATATAATGACTATGATATCTAAGACCCTAGTCCTGTCCTGTCCATCAGAGGGCATTATATAATGACTAGGATATCTAAGACCCTGCTCCTGTCCTGTCCATCAGAGGGCATTATATAATGACTAGGATATCTAAGATCATGGTCCTGTCCTGTCCATCAGAGGGCATTTTATAATGACTAGGATATCTAGGACCCTGCTCCTGTCCATCAGAGGGCATTATATAATGACTAGGATATCTAAGACCCTGCTCCTGTCCTGTCCATCAGAGGGCATGATATAATGACTAGGATATCTAAGACCCTGCTCCTGTCCTGTCCATCAGAGGGCATTATATAATGACTAGGATATGTAAGACCCTGCTCCTGTCCTGTCCATCAGAGGGCATTATATAATGACTAGGATATCTAAGACCCTGCTCCTGTCCTGTCCATCAGAGGGCATTATATAATGACTAGGATATCTAAGACCCTGCTCCTGTCCTGTCCATCAGAGGGCATTATATAATGACTAGGATATCTAAGACCCTGGTCCTGTCCTGTCCATCAGAGGGCATTATATAATGACTAGGATATCTAAGACCCTGCTCCTGTCCTGTCCATCAGAGGGCATTATATAATGACTAGGATATCTAGGACACCGGTCCTGTCCTGTCCTGTCCATCAGAGGGCATTATATAATGACTAGGATATCTAAGACCCTGCTCCTGTCCTGTCCATCAGAGGGCATTATATAATGACTAGGATATCTAAGACCCTGCTCCTGTCCTGTCCATCAGAGGGCATTATATAATGACTAGGATATCTAGGACCCTGCTCCTGTCCTGTCCATCAGAGGGCATTATATAATGACTAGGATATCTAGGACACCGGTCCTGTCCTGTCCTGTCCATCAGAGGGCATTATATAATGACTAGGATATCTAAGACCCTGCTCCTGTCCTGTCCATCAGAGGGCATTATATAATGACTAGGATATCTAAGACCCTGCTCCTGTCCTGTCCATCAGAGGGCATTATATAATGACTAGGATATCTAGGACCCTGCTCCTGTCCTGTCCATCAGAGGGCATTATATAATGACTAGGATATCTAAGATCCTGGTCCTGCTCCTGTCCTGTCCATCAGAGGGCATTATATAATGACTAGGATATCTAAGACCCTGCTCCTGTCCTGTCCATCAGAGGGCATTATATAATGACTAGGATATCTAAGACCCTGCTCCTGTCCTGTCCATCAGAGGGCATTATATAGTGACTAGGATATCTAAGACCCTGCTCCTGTCCTGTCCATCAGAGGGCATTATATAATGACTAGGATATCTAGGACACCGGTCCTGTCCTGTCCATCAGAGGGCATTATATAATGACTAGGATATCTAGGACCCTGCTCCTGTCCTGTCCATCAGAGGGCATTATATAATGACTAGGATATCTAGGACCCTGCTCCTGTCCTGTCCATCAGAGGGCATTATATAATGACTAGGATATCTAAGACCCTGCTCCTGTCCTGTCCATCAGAGGGCATTATATAATGACTAGAATATCTAAGATCCTGGTCCTGTCCTGTCCTGTCCATCAGAGGGCATTATATAATGACTAGGATATCTAAGACCCTGGTGCTGTCCTGTCCATCAGATGGCATTATATAATGACTAGGATATCTAAGATCCTGGTCCTGTCCTGTCCATCAGAGGGCATTATATAATGAATAGAATATCTAAGATCCTGGTCCTGTCCTGTCCCTCAGAGGGCATTATATAATGACTAGGATATCTAAGATCCTGGTCCTGTCCTGTCCATCAGAGGGCATTATATAATGACTAGGATATCTAAGACCCTGCTCCTGTCCTGTCCATCAGAGGGCATTTTATAATGACTAGGATATCTAGGACCCTGCTCCTGTCCTGTCCATCAGAGGGCATTATATAATGACTAGGATATCTAAGATCCTGGTCCTGTCCTGTCCATCAGAGGGCATTATATAATGACTAGGATATCTAGGACCCTGCTCCTGTCCTGTCCATCAGAGGGCATTATATAATGACTAGAATATCTAAGATCCTGGTCCGGTCCTGTCCCTCAGAGGGCATTATATAATGACTAGGATATCTAAGACCCTGCTCCTGTCCTGTCCATCAGAGGGCATTATATAATGACTAGGATATCTAAGATCATGGTCCTGTCCTGTCCATCAGAGGGCATTTTATAATGACTATGATATCTAGGACCCTGCTCCTGTCCATCAGAGGGCATTATATAATGACTAGGATATCTAAGACCCTGCTCCTGTCCTGTCCATCAGAGGGCATGATATAATGACTAGGATATCTAAGACCCTGCTCCTGTCCTGTCCATCAGAGGGCATTATATAATGACTAGGATATCTAAGACCCTGCTCCTGTCCTGTCCATCAGAGGGCATTATATAATGACTAGGATATCTAAGACCCTGCTCCTGTCCTGTCCCTCAGAGGGCATTATATAATGAGTAGGATATCTCGGACCCTGGTCCTGTCCTGTCCATCAGAGGGCATTATATAATGACTAGAATATCTAAGATCCTGCTCCTGTCCTGTCCATCAGAGGGCATTATATAATGACTAGGATATCTAAGACCCTGCTCCTGTCCTGTCCATCAGAGGGCATTATATAATGACTAGGATATCTAAGACCCTGGTCCTGTCCTGTCCATCAGAGGGCATTATATAATGACTAGGATATCTAGGACCCTGCTCCTGTCCTGTCCACCAGAGGGCATTATATAATGACTATGATATCTAAGATCCTAGTCCTGTCCTGTCCATCAGAGGGCATTATATAATGACTAGGATATCTAAGACCCTGCTCCTGTCCTGTCCATCAGAGGGCATTATATAACGACTAGGATATCTAAGATCCTGCTCCTGTCCTGTCCATCAGAGGGCATTATATAATGACTAGGATATCTAAGACCCTGGTCCTGTCCTGTCCATCAGAGGGCATTATATAATGACTAGGATATCTAAGACCCTGCTCCTGTCCTGTCCATCAGAGGGCATTATATAATGACTAGGATATCTAGGACCCTGCTCCTGTCCTGTCCATCAGAGGGCATTATATAATGACTAGGATATCTAGGACACCGGTCCTGTCCTGTCCTGTCCATCAGAGGGCATTATATAATGACTAGGATATCTAAGACCCTGCTCCTGTCCTGTCCATCAGAGGGCATTATATAATGACTAGGATATCTAAGACCCTGCTCCTGTCCTGTCCATCAGAGGGCATTATATAATGACTAGGATATCTAAGACCCTGCTCCTGTCCTGTCCATCAGAGGGCATTATATAATGACTAGGATATCTAAGATCCTGGTCCTGTCCTGTCCTGTCCATCAGAGGGCATTATATAATGACTAGGATATCTAAGACCCTGCTCCTGTCCTGTCCATCAGAGGGCATTATATAATGACTAGGATATCTAAGACCCTGCTCCTGTCCTGTCCATCAGAGGGCATTATATAATGACTAGGATATCTAAGACCCTGCTCCTGTCCTGTCCATCAGAGGGCATTATATAATGACTAGGATATCTAGGACACCGGTCCTGTCCTGTCCATCAGAGGGCATTATATAATGACTAGGATATCTAGGACCCTGCTCCTGTCCTGTCCATCAGAGGGCATTATATAATGACTAGGATATCTAGGACCCTGCTCCTGTCCTGTCCATCAGAGGGCATTATATAATGACTAGGATATCTAAGACCCTGCTCCTGTCCTGTCCATCAGAGGGCATTATATAATGACTAGAATATCTAAGATCCTGGTCCTGTCCTGTCCTGTCCATCAGAGGGCATTATATAATGACTAGGATATCTAAGACCCTGGTGCTGTCCTGTCCATCAGATGGCATTATATAATGACTAGGATATCTAAGATCCTGGTCCTGTCCTGTCCATCAGAGGGCATTATATAATGAATAGAATATCTAAGATCCTGGTCCTGTCCTGTCCATCAGAGGGCATTATATAATGACTAGGATATCTAGGACCCTGCTCCTGTCCCTCAGAGGGCATTATATAATGACTAGGATATCTAAGATCCTGGTCCTGTCCTGTCCATCAGAGGGCATTATATAATGACTAGGATATCTAAGACCCTGCTCCTGTCCTGTCCATCAGATGGCATTATATAATGACTAGGATATCTAAGATCCTGGTCCTGTCCTGTCCATCAGAGGGCATTATATAATGACTAGGATATCTAGGACCCTGCTCCTGTCCTGTCCATCAGAGGGCATTATATAATGACTAGGATATCTAAGATCCTAGTCCTGTCCTGTCCATCAGAGGGCATTATATAATGACTAGGATATCTAAGACCCTGCTCCTGTCCTGTCCATCAGAGGGCATTATATAATGACTAGGATATCTAAGACCCTGGTCCTGTCCTGTCCATCAGAGGGCATTATATAATGACTAGGATATCTAAGACCCTGCTCCTGTCCTGTCCATCAGAGGGCATTATATAATGACTAGGATATCTAGGACCCTGCTCCTGTCCTGTCCATCAGAGGGCATTATATAATGACTAGGATATCTAAGATCCTGGTCCTGTCCTGTCCATCAGAGGGCATTATATAATGACTAGGATATCTAAGACCCTGCTCCTGTCCTGTCCATCAGAGGGCATTATATAATGACTAGGATATCTAAGACCCTGCTCCTGTCCTGTCCATCAGAGGGCATTATATAATGACTAGGATATCTAAGACCCTGCTCCTGTCCTGTCCATCAGAGGGCATTATATAATGACTAGGATATCTAGGACCCTTCTCCTGTCCTGTCCATCAGAGGGCATTATATAATGACTAGGATATCTAAGATCCTGGTCCTGTCCTGTCCTGTCCATCAGAGGGCATTATATAATGACTAGGATATCTAAGACCCTGGTGCTGTCCTGTCCATCAGATGGCATTATATAATGACTAGGATATCTAAGATCCTGGTCCTGTCCTGTCCATCAGAGGGCATTATATAATGAATAGAATATCTAAGATCCTGGTCCTGTCCTGTCCCTCAGAGGGCATTATATAATGACTAGGATATCTAAGATCCTGGTCCTGTCCTGTCCATCAGAGGGCATTATATAATGACTAGGATATCTAAGACCCTGCTCCTGTCCTGTCCATCAGAGGGCATTATATAATGACTAGGATATCTAAGATCCTAGTCCTGTCCTGTCCATCAGAGGGCATTATATAATGACTAGGATATCTAAGACCCTGCTCCTGTCCTGTCCATCAGAGGGCATTATATAATGACTAGGATATCTAAGACCCTGGTCCTGTCCTGTCCATCAGAGGGCATTATATAATGACTAGGATATCTAAGACCCTGCTCCTGTCCTGTCCATCAGAGGGCATTATATAATGACTAGGATATCTAGGACCCTGCTCCTGTCCTGTCCATCAGAGGGCATTATATAATGACTAGGATATCTAAGATCCTGGTCCTGTCCTGTCCTGTCCATCAGAGGGCATTATATAATGACTAGGATATCTAGGACCCTGGTCCTGTCCTGTCCATCAGAGGGCATTATATAATGACTAGGATATCTAAGACCCTGCTCCTGTCCTGTCCATCAGAGGGCATTATATAATGACTAGGATATCTAAGACCCTGCTCCTGTCCTGTCCATCAGAGGGCATTATATAATGACTAGGATATCTAAGACCCTGCTCCTGTCCTGTCCATCAGAGGGCATTATATAATGACTAGGATATCTAAGACCCTGCTCCTGTCCTGTCCATCAGAGGGCATTATATAATGACTAGGATATCTAGGACCCTGCTGCTGTCCTGTCCATCAGAGGGCATTATATAATGACTAGAATATCTAAGATCCTGGTCCTGTCCTGTCCTGTCCATCAGAGGGCATTATATAATGACTAGGATATCTAAGACCCTGGTGCTGTCCTGTCCATCAGATGGCATTATATAATGACTAGGATATCTAAGATCCTGGTCCTGTCCTGTCCATCAGAGGGCATTATATAATGAATAGAATATCTAAGATCCTGGTCCTGTCCTGTCCCTCAGAGGGCATTATATAATGACTAGGATATCTAAGATCCTGGTCCTGTCCTGTCCATCAGAGGGCATTATATAATGACTAGGATATCTAAGACCCTGCTCCTGTCCTGTCCATCAGAGGGCATTTTATAATGACTAGGATATCTAGGACCCTGCTCCTGTCCTGTCCATCAGAGGGCATTATATAATGACTAGGATATCTAAGATCCTGGTCCTGTCCTGTCCATCAGAGGGCATTATATAATGACTAGGATATCTAGGACCCTGCTCCTGTCCTGTCCATCAGAGGGCATTATATAATGACTAGAATATCTAAGATCCTGGTCCGGTCCTGTCCCTCAGAGGGCATTATATAATGACTAGGATATCTAAGACCCTGCTCCTGTCCTGTCCATCAGAGGGCATTATATAATGACTAGGATATCTAAGATCATGGTCCTGTCCTGTCCATCAGAGGGCATTTTATAATGACTAGGATATCTAGGACCCTGCTCCTGTCCATCAGAGGGCATTATATAATGACTAGGATATCTAAGACCCTGCTCCTGTCCTGTCCATCAGAGGGCATGATATAATGACTAGGATATCTAAGACCCTGCTCCTGTCCTGTCCATCAGAGGGCATTATATAATGACTAGGATATCTAAGACCCTGCTCCTGTCCTGTCCATCAGAGGGCATTATATAATGACTAGGATATCTAAGACCCTGCTCCTGTCCTGTCCCTCAGAGGGCATTATATAATGAGTAGGATATCTAGGACCCTGGTCCTGTCCTGTCCATCAGAGGGCATTATATAATGACTAGAATATCTAAGATCCTGCTCCTGTCCTGTCCATCAGAGGGCATTATATAATGACTAGGATATCTAAGACCCTGCTCCTGTCCTGTCCATCAGAGGGCATTATATAATGACTAGGATATCTAAGACCCTGGTCCTGTCCTGTCCATCAGAGGGCATTATATAATGACTAGGATATCTAGGACCCTGCTCCTGTCCTGTCCACCAGAGGGCATTATATAATGACTATGATATCTAAGATCCTAGTCCTGTCCTGTCCATTAGAGGGCATTATATAATGACTAGGATATCTAAGACCCTGCTCCTGTCCTGTCCATCAGAGGGCATTATATAACGACTAGGATATCTAAGATCCTGCTCCTGTCCTGTCCATCAGAGGGCATTATATAATGACTAGGATATCTAAGACCCTGGTCCTGTCCTGTCCATCAGAGGGCATTATATAATGACTAGGATATCTAAGACCCTGCTCCTGTCCTGTCCATCAGAGGGCATTATATAATGACTAGGATATCTAGGACCCTGCTCCTGTCCTGTCCATCAGAGGGCATTATATAATGACTAGGATATCTAGGACACCGGTCCTGTCCTGTCCTGTCCATCAGAGGGCATTATATAATGACTAGGATATCTAAGACCCTGCTCCTGTCCTGTCCATCAGAGGGCATTATATAATGACTAGGATATCTAAGACCCTGCTCCTGTCCTGTCCATCAGAGGGCATTATATAATGACTAGGATATCTAAGACCCTGCTCCTGTCCTGTCCATCAGAGGGCATTATATAATGACTAGGATATCTAAGATCCTGGTCCTGTCCTGTCCTGTCCATCAGAGGGCATTATATAATGACTAGGATATCTAAGACCCTGCTCCTGTCCTGTCCATCAGAGGGCATTATATAATGACTAGGATATCTAAGACCCTGCTCCTGTCCTGTCCATCAGAGGGCATTATATAATGACTAGGATATCTAAGACCCTGCTCCTGTCCTGTCCATCAGAGGGCATTATATAATGACTAGGATATCTAAGACCCTGCTCCTGTCCTGTCCATCAGAGGGCATTATATAATGACTAGGATATCTAGGACACCGGTCCTGTCCTGTCCATCAGAGGGCATTATATAATGACTAGGATATCTAGGACCCTGCTCCTGTCCTGTTCATCAGAGGGCATTATATAATGACTAGGATATCTAGGACCCTGCTCCTGTCCTGTCCATCAGAGGGCATTATATAATGACTAGGATATCTAAGACCCTGCTCCTGTCCTGTCCATCAGAGGGCATTATATAATGACTAGAATATCTAAGATCCTGGTCCTGTCCTGTCCTGTCCATCAGAGGGCATTATATAATGACTAGAATATCTAAGACCCTGGTGCTGTCCTGTCCATCAGATGGCATTATATAATGACTAGGATATCTAAGATCCTGGTCCTGTCCTGTCCATCAGAGGGCATTATATAATGAATAGAATATCTAAGATCCTGGTCCTGTCCTGTCCCTCAGAGGGCATTATATAATGACTAGGATATCTAAGATCCTGGTCCTGTCCTGTCCATCAGAGGGCATTATATAATGACTAGGATATCTAAGACCCTGCTCCCGTCCTGTCCATCAGAGGGCATTATATAATGACTAGGATATCTAAGATCCTAGTCCTGTCCTGTCCATCAGAGGGCATTATATAATGACTAGGATATCTAAGACCCTGCTCCTGTCCTGTCCATCAGAGGGCATTATATAATGACTAGGATATCTAAGACCCTGGTCCTGTCCTGTCCATCAGAGGGCATTATATAATGACTAGGATATCTAAGACCCTGCTCCTGTCCTGTCCATCAGAGGGCATTATATAATGACTAGGATATCTAGGACCCTGCTCCTGTCCTGTCCATCAGAGGGCATTATATAATGACTAGGATATCTAAGATCCTGGTCCTGTCCTGTCCATCAGAGGGCATTATATAATGACTAGGATATCTAAGACCCTGCTCCTGTCCTGTCCATCAGAGGGCATTATATAATGACTAGGATATCTAAGACCCTGCTCCTGTCCTGTCCATCAGAGGGCATTATATAATGACTAGTATATCTAAGACCCTGCTCCTGTCCTGTCCATCAGAGGGCATTATATAATGACTAGGATATCTAGGACCCTGCTCCTGTCCTGTCCATCAGAGGGCATTATATAATGACTAGGATATCTAAGACCCTGCTCCTGTCCTGTCCATCAGAGGGCATTATATAATGACTAGGATATCTAGGACCCTGCTCCTGTCCTGTCCATCAGAGGGCATTATATAATGACTAGGATATCTAGGACCCTGGTCCTGTCCTGTCCATCAGAGGGCATTATATAATGACTAGGATATCTAAGACCCTGCTCCTGTCCTGTCCATCAGAGGGCATTATATAATGACTAGGATATCTAGGACCCTGCTCCTGTCCTGTCCATCAGAGGGCATTATATAATGACTAGGATATCTAGGACCCTGGTCCTGTCCTGTCCTGTCCATCAGAGGGCATTATATAATGACTAGGATATCTAGGACCCTGCTCCTGTCCTGTCCATCAGAGGGCATTTTATAATGACTAGGATATCTAAGACCCTGCTCCTGTCCTGTCCATCAGAGGGCATTATATAATGACTAGGATATCTAGGACCCTGGTCCTGTCCTGTCCTGTCCATCAGAGGGCATTATATAATGACTAGGATATCTAAGACCCTGCTCCTGTCCTGTCCATCAGAGGGCATTATATAATGACTAGGATATCTAAGACCCTGCTCCTGTCCTGTCCATCAGAGGGCATTATATAATGACTAGGATATCTAGGACCCTGCTCCTGTCCTGTCCATCAGAGGGCATTATATAATGACTAGGATATCTAAGACCCTGCTCCTGTCCTGTCCATCAGAGGGCATTATATAATGACTAGGATATCTAAGATCCTGGTCCTTTCCTGTCCTGTCCATCAGAGGGCATTATATAATGACTAGGATATATAAGGCCCCTTCTCCTGTCCTGTCCATCAGAGGGCATTATATAATGACTAGGATATCTAGGACCCTGCTCCTGCTCCTGTCCTGTCCATCAGAGGGCATTATATAATGACTAGGATATCTAAGACCCTGCTCCTGTCCTGTCCATCAGAGGGCATTATATAATGACTAAAATATCTAAGACCCTGCTCCTGTCCTGTCCATCAGAGGGCATTATATAATGACTAGGATATCTAGGACCCTGCTCCTGTCCTGTCCATCAGAGGGCATTATATAATGACTAGGATATCTAAGACCCTGCTCCTGTCCTGTCCATCAGAGGGCATTATATAATGACTAGGATATCTAAGACCCTGCTCCTGTCCTGTCCATCAGAGGGCATTATATAATGACTAGGATATCTAAGACCCTGCTCCTGTCCTGTCCATCAGAGGGCATTATATAATGACTAGGATATCTAAGACCCTGCTCCTGTCCTGTCCATCAGAGGGCATTATATAATGACTAGGATATCTAGGACCCTGCTCCTGTCCTGTCCATCAGAGGGCATTATATAATGACTAGGATATCTAAGACCCTGCTCCTGTCCTGTCCATCAGAGGGCATTATATAATGACTAGGATATCTAGGACCCTGGTCCTGTCCTGTCCTGTCCATCAGAGGGCATTATATAATGACTAGGATATCTAGGACCCTGCTCCTGTCCTGTCCATCAGAGGGCATTATATAATGACTAGGATATCTAGGACCCTGCTCCTGTCCTGTCCATCAGAGGGCATTATATAATGACTAGGATATCTAAGATCATGGTCCTGTCCTGTCCATCAGAGGGCATTATATAATGACTAGGATATCTAAGACCCTGCTCCTGTCCTGTCCATCAGAGGGCATTTTATAATGACTAGGATATCTAAGACCCTGCTCCTGTCCTGTCCATCAGAGGGCATTATATAATGACTAGGATATCTAGGACCCTGCTCCTGTCTTGTCCATCAGAGGGCATTATATAATGACTAGGATATCTAGGACCCTGTTCCTGTCCTGTCCATCAGAGGTTATTATATAATGACTAGGATATCTAAGATCATGGTCCTGTCCTGTCCATCAGAGGGCATTATATAATGACTAGGATATCTAAGACCCTGCTCCTGTCCTGTCCATCAGAGGGCATTTTATAATGACTAGGATATCTAAGACCCTGCTCCTGTCCTGTCCATCAGAGGGCATTATATAATGACTAGGATATCTAGGACCCTGCTCCTGTCCTGTCCATCAGAGGGCATTATATAATGACTAGGATATCTAGGACCCTGGTCCTGTCCTGTCCATCAGAGGGCATTATATAATGACTAGGATATCTAGGACCCTGCTCCTGTCCTGTCCATCAGAGGGCATTATATAATGACTAGGATATCTAGGACCCTGCTCCTGTCCTGTCCATCAGAGGGCATTATATAATGACTAGGATATCTAAGACCCTGCTCCTGTCCTGTCCATCAGAGGGCATTATATAATGACTAGGATATCTAGGACCCTGCTCCTGTCTTGTCCATCAGAGGGCATTATATAATGACTAGGATATCTAGGACCCTGCTCCTGTCCTGTCCATCAGAGGGCATTATATAATGACTAGGATATCTAGGACCCTGGTCCTGTCCTGTCCATCAGAGGGCATTATATAATGACTAGGATATCTAAGACCCTGCTCCTGTCCTGTCCATCAGAGGGCATTATATAATGACTAGGATATCTAAGACCCTGCTCCTGTCCTGTCCATCAGAGGGCATTATATAATGACTAGGATATCTAAGACCCTGCTCCTGTCCTGTCCATCAGAGGGCATTATATAATGACTAGGATATCTAGGACCCTGCTCCTGTCCTGTCCATCAGAGGGCATTATATAATGACTAGGATATCTAGGACCCTGCTCCTGTCCTGTCCATCAGAGGGCATTATATAATGACTAGGATATCTAAGATCCTGGTCCTGTCCTGTCCATCAGAGGGCATTATATAATGACTAGGATATCTAAGACCCTGCTCCTGTCCTGTCCATCAGAGGGCATTATATAATGACTAGGATATCTAAGACCCTGCTCCTGTCCTGTCCATCAGAGGGCATTATATAATGACTAGGATATCTAGGACACCGGTCCTGTCCTGTCCATCAGAGGGCATTATATAATGACTAGGATATCTAGGACCCTGCTCCTGTCCTGTCCATCAGAGGGCATTATATAATGACTAGGATATCTAAGACCCTGCTCCTGTCCTGTCCATCAGAGGGCATTATATAATGACTAGGATATCTAGGACCCTGCTCCTGTCCTGTCCATCAGAGGGCATTATATAATGACTAAAATATCTAAGACCCTGCTCCTGTCCTGTCCATCAGAGGGCATTATATAATGACTAGGATATCTAGGACCCTGCTCCTGTCCTGTCCATCAGAGGGCATTATATAATGACTAGAATATCTAAGATCCTGGTCCTGTCCTGTCCATCAGAGGGCATTATATAATGACTAGGATATCTAGGACCCTGCTCCTGTCCTGTCCATCAGAGGGCATTATATAATGACTAGGATATCTAAGATCCTAGTCCTGTCCTGTCCATCAGAGGGCATCTTATAATGACTAGGATATCTAGGACCCTGCTCCTGTCCATCAGAGGGCATTATATAATGACTAGGATATCTAAGACCCTGCTCCTGTCCTGTCCATCAGAGGGCATTATATAATGACTAGGATATCTAAGACCCTGCTCCTGTCCTGTCCATCAGAGGGCATTATATAATGACTAGAATATCTAAGATCCTGGTCCGGTCCTGTCCCCCAGAGGGCATTATATAATGACTAGGATATCTAAGACCCTGCTCCTGTCCTGTCCATCAGAGGGCATTATATAATGACTAGGATAACTAGGACACCGGTCCTGTCCTGTCCATCAGAGGGCATTATATAACGACTAGGATATCTAAGACCCTGCTCCTGTCCTGTCCATCAGAGGGCATTATATAATGACTAGGATATCTAAGACCCTGGTCCTGTCCTGTCCATCAGAGGGCATTATATAATGACTAGGATATCTAAGACCCTGCTCCTGTCCTGTCCATCAGAGGGCATTATATAATGACTAGGATATCTAGGACCCTGCTCCTGTCCTGTCCATCAGAGGGCATTATATAATGACTAGAATATCTAAGATCCTGGTCCGGTCCTGTTCCTTTAGAGGGCATTATATAATGACTAGGATATCTAAGACCCTGCTCCTGTCCTGTCCATCAGAGGGCATTATATAATGACTAGGATATCTAGGACCCTGCTCCTGTCCTGTCCATCAGAGGGCATTATATAATGACTAGAATATCTAAGATCCTGGTCCGGTCCTGTCCCTCAGAGGGCATTATATAATGACTAGGATATCTAAGACCCTGCTCCTGTCCTGTCCATCAGAGGGCATTATATAATGACTAGGATATCTAAGATCATGGTCCTGTCCTGTCCATCAGAGGGCATTTTATAATGACTAGGATATCTAGGACCCTGCTCCTGTCCTGTCCATCAGAGGGCATTATATAATGACTAGGATATCTAAGACCCTGCTCCTGTCCTGTCCATCAGAGGGCATTATATAATGACTAGGATATGTAAGACCCTGCTCCTGTCCTGTCCATCAGAGGGCATTATATAATGACTAGGATATCTAAGACCCTGCTCCTGTCCTGTCCATCAGAGGGCATTATATAATGACTAGGATATCTAAGACCCTGCTCCTGTCCTGTCCATCAGAGGGCATTATATAATGACTAGGATATCTAAGACCCTGGTCCTGTCCTGTCCATCAGAGGGCATTATATAATGACTAGGATATCTAAGACCCTGCTCCTGTCCTGTCCATCAGAGGGCATTATATAATGACTAGGATATCTAGGACACCGGTCCTGTCCTGTCCTGTCCATCAGAGGGCATTATATAATGACTAGGATATCTAAGACCCTGCTCCTGTCCTGTCCATCAGAGGGCATTATATAATGACTAGGATATCTAAGACCCTGCTCCTGTCCTGTCCATCAGAGGGCATTATATAATGACTAGGATATCTAGGACCCTGCTCCTGTCCTGTCCATCAGAGGGCATTATATAATGACTAGGATATCTAGGACACCGGTCCTGTCCTGTCCTGTCCATCAGAGGGCATTATATAATGACTAGGATATCTAGGACCCTGCTCCTGTCCTGTCCATCAGAGGGCATTATATAATGACTAGGATATCTAAGATCCTGGTCCTGCTCCTGTCCTGTCCATCAGAGGGCATTATATAATGACTAGGATATCTAA
Source organism: Hyperolius riggenbachi (assembly GCF_040937935.1). Classification (NCBI taxonomy): domain Eukaryota; kingdom Metazoa; phylum Chordata; class Amphibia; order Anura; family Hyperoliidae; genus Hyperolius; species Hyperolius riggenbachi. Next base: position 191,851 of record NC_090649.1, on the reverse strand, counting down.
GACCCTGCTCCTGTCCTGTCCATCAGAGGGCATTATATAATGACTAGGATATCTAAGACCCTGCTCCTGTCCTGTCCATCAGAGGGCATTATATAATGACTAGGATATCTAAGACCCTGCTCCTGTCCTGTCCATCAGAGGGCATTATATAATGACTAGGATATCTAAGACCCTGCTCCTGTCCTGTCCATCAGAGGGCATTATATAATGACTAGGATATCTAAGACCCTGCTCCTGTCCTGTCCATCAGAGGGCATTATATAATGACTAGGATATCTAGGACACCGGTCTTGTCCTGTCCATCAGAGGGCATTATATAATGACTAGGATATCTAGGACCCTGCTCCTGTCCTGTCCATCAGAGGGCATTATATAATGACTAGGATATCTAGGACCCTGCTCCTGTCCTGTCCATCAGAGGGCATTATATAATGACTAGGATATCTAAGACCCTGCTCCTGTCCTGTCCATCAGAGGGCATTATATAATGACTAGAATATCTAAGATCCTGGTCCTGTCCTGTCCTGTCCATCAGAGGGCATTATATAATGACTAGGATATCTAAGACCCTGGTGCTGTCCTGTCCATCAGATGGCATTATATAATGACTAGGATATCTAAGATCCTGGTCCTGTCCTGTCCATCAGAGGGCATTATATAATGAATAGAATATCTAAGATCCTGGTCCTGTCCTGTCCCTCAGAGGGCATTATATAATGACTAGGATATCTAAGATCCTGGTCCTGTCCTGTCCATCAGAGGGCATTATATAATGACTAGGATATCTAAGACCCTGCTCCTGTCCTGTCCATCAGAGGGCATTTTATAATGACTAGGATATCTAGGACCCTGCTCCTGTCCTGTCCATCAGAGGGCATTATATAATGACTAGGATATCTAAGATCCTGGTCCTGTCCTGTCCATCAGAGGGCATTATATAATGACTAGGATATCTAGGACCCTGCTCCTGTCCTGTCCATCAGAGGGCATTATATAATGACTAGAATATCTAAGATCCTGGTCCGGTCCTGTCCCTCAGAGGGCATTATATAATGACTAGGATATCTAAGACCCTGCTCCTGTCCTGTCCATCAGAGGGCATTATATAATGACTAGGATATCTAAGATCATGGTCCTGTCCTGTCCATCAGAGGGCATTTTATAATGACTAGGATATCTAGGACCCTGCTCCTGTCCATCAGAGGGCATTATATAATGACTAGGATATCTAAGACCCTGCTCCTGTCCTGTCCATCAGAGGGCATGATATAATGACTAGGATATCTAAGACCCTGCTCCTGTCCTGTCCATCAGAGGGCATTATATAATGACTAGGATATCTAAGACCCTGCTCCTGTCCTGTCCATCAGAGGGCATTATATAATGACTAGGATATCTAAGACCCTGCTCCTGTCCTGTCCCTCAGAGGGCATTATATAATGAGTAGGATATCTAGGACCCTGGTCCTGTCCTGTCCATCAGAGGGCATTATATAATGACTAGAATATCTAAGATCCTGCTCCTGTCCTGTCCATCAGAGGGCATTATATAATGACTAGGATATCTAAGACCCTGCTCCTGTCCTGTCCATCAGAGGGCATTATATAATGACTAGGATATCTAAGACCCTGCTCCTGTCCTGTCCATCAGAGGGCATTATATAATGACTAGGATATCTAAGACCCTGCTCCTGTCCTGTCCATCAGAGGGCATTATATAATGACTAGGATATCTAAGACCCTGGTCCTGTCCTGTCCATCAGAGGGCATTATATAATGACTAGGATATCTAGGACCCTGCTCCTGTCCTGTCCACCAGAGGGCATTATATAATGACTATGATATCTAAGATCCTAGTCCTGTCCTGTCCATCAGAGGGCATTATATAATGACTAGGATATCTAAGACCCTGCTCCTGTCCTGTCCATCAGAGGGCATTATATAATGACTAGGATATCTAAGACCCTGCTCCTGTCCTGTCCATCAGAGGGCATTATATAATGACTAGGATATCTAGGACCCTGCTCCTGTCCTGTCCATCAGAGGGCATTATATAATGACTAGGATATCTAGGACACCGGTCCTGTCCTGTCCTGTCCATCAGAGGGCATTATATAATGACTAGGATATCTAAGACCCTGCTCCTGTCCTGTCCATCAGAGGGCATTATATAATGACTAGGATATCTAAGACCCTGCTCCTGTCCTGTCCATCAGAGGGCATTATATAATGACTAGGATATCTAAGACCCTGCTCCTGTCCTGTCCATCAGAGGGCATTATATAATGACTAGGATATCTAAGATCCTGGTCCTGTCCTGTCCTGTCCATCAGAGGGCATTATATAATGACTAGGATATCTAAGACCCTGCTCCTGTCCTGTCCATCAGAGGGCATTATATAATGACTAGGATATCTAAGACCCTGCTACTGTCCTGTCCATCAGAGGGCATTATATAATGACTAGGATATCTAAGACCCTGCTCCTGTCCTGTCCATCAGAGGGCATTATATAATGACTAGGATATCTAAGACCCTGCTCCTGTCCATCAGAGGGCATTATATAATGACTAGGATATCTAGGACACCGGTCCTGTCCTGTCCATCAGAGGGCATTATATAATGACTAGGATATCTAGGACCCTGCTCCTGTCCTGTCCATCAGAGGGCATTATATAATGACTAGGATATCTAGGACCCTGCTCCTGTCCTGTCCATCAGAGGGCATTATATAATGACTAGGATATCTAAGACCCTGCTCCTGTCCTGTCCATCAGAGGGCATTATATAATGACTAGAATATCTAAGATCCTGGTCCTGTCCTGTCCTGTCCATCAGAGGGCATTATATAATGACTAGGATATCTAAGACCCTGGTGCTGTCCTGTCCATCAGATGGCATTATATAATGACTAGGATATCTAAGATCCTGGTCCTGTCCTGTCCATCAGAGGGCATTATATAATGAATAGAATATCTAAGATCCTGGTCCTGTCCTGTCCCTCAGAGGGCATTATATAATGACTAGGATATCTAAGATCCTGGTCCTGTCCTGTCCATCAGAGGGCATTATATAATGACTAGGATATCTAAGACCCTGCTCCTGTCCTGTCCATCAGAGGGCATTATATAATGACTAGGATATCTAAGATCCTAGTCCTGTCCTGTCCATCAGAGGGCATTATATAATGACTAGGATATCTAAGACCCTGCTCCTGTCCTGTCCATCAGAGGGCATTATATAATGACTAGGATATCTAGGACCCTGCTCCTGTCCTGTCCATCAGAGGGCATTATATAATGACTAGGATATCTAAGACCCTGCTCCTGTCCTGTCCATCAGAGGGCATTATATAATGACTAGGATATCTAGGACCCTGCTCCTGTCCTGTCCATCAGAGGGCATTATATAATGACTAGGATATCTAGGACCCTGGTCCTGTCCTGTCCTGTCCATCAGAGGGCATTATATAATGACTAGGATATCTAAGACCCTGCTCCTGTCCTGTCCATCAGAGGGCATTATATAATGACTAGGATATCTAGGACCCTGCTCCTGTCCTGTCCATCAGAGGGCATTATATAATGACTAGGATATCTAGGACCCTGGTCCTGTCCTGTCCTGTCCATCAGAGGGCATTATATAATGACTAGGATATCTAGGACCCTGCTCCTGTCCTGTCCATCAGAGGGCATTATATAATGACTAGGATATCTAAGACCCTGCTCCTGTCCTGTCCATCAGAGGGCATTATATAATGACTAGGATATCTAGGACCCTGGTCCTGTCCTGTCCTGTCCATCAGAGGGCATTATATAATGACTAGGATATCTAAGACCCTGCTCCTGTCCTGTCCATCAGAGGGCATTATATAATGACTAGGATATCTAAGACCCTGCTCCTGTCCTGTCCATCAGAGGGCATTATATAATGACTAGGATATCTAGGACCCTGCTCCTGTCCTGTCCATCAGAGGGCATTATATAATGACTAGGATATCTAAGACCCTGCTCCTGTCCTGTCCATCAGAGGGCATTATATAATGACTAGGATATCTAAGATCCTGGTCCTGTCCTGTCCTGTCCATCAGAGGGCATTATATAATGACTAGGATATCTAAGACCCTGCTCCTGTCCTGTCCATCAGAGGGCATTATATAATGACTAGGATATCTAGGACCCTGCTCCTGCTCCTGTCCTGTCCATCAGAGGGCATTATATAATGACTAGGATATCTAAGACCCTGCTCCTGTCCTGTCCATCAGAGGGCATTATATAATGACTAAAATATCTAAGACCCTGCTCCTGTCCTGTCCATCAGAGGGCATTATATAATGACTAGGATATCTAAGACCCTGCTCCTGTCCTGTCCATCAGAGGGCATTATATAATGACTAAAATATCTAAGACCCTGCTCCTGTCCTGTCCATCAGAGGGCATTATATAATGACTAGGATATCTAGGACCCTGCTCCTGTCCTGTCCATCAGAGGGCATTATATAATGACTAGGATATCTAAGACCCTGCTCCTGTCCTGTCCATCAGAGGGCATTATATAATGACTAGGATATCTAAGACCCTGCTCCTGTCCTGTCCATCAGAGGGCATTATATAATGACTAGGATATCTAAGACCCTGCTCCTGTCCTGTCCATCAGAGGGCATTATATAATGACTAGGATATCTAGGACCCTGCTCCTGTCCATCAGAGGGCATTATATAATGACTAGGATATCTAGGACCCTGCTCCTGCTCCTGTCCTGTCCATCAGAGGGCATTATATAATGACTAGGATATCTAAGACCCTGCTCCTGTCCTGTCCATCAGAGGGCATTATATAATGACTAGGATATCTAGGACCCTGCTCCTGTCCTGTCCATCAGAGGGCATTATATAATGACTAGGATATCTAAGACCCTGCTCCTGTCCTGTCCATCAGAGGGCATTATATAATGACTAGGATATCTAGGACCCTGGTCCTGTCCTGTCCTGTCCATCAGAGGGCATTATATAATGACTAGGATATCTAGGACCCTGCTCCTGTCCTGTCCATCAGAGGGCATTATATAATGACTAGGATATCTAGGACCCTGCTCCTGTCCTGTCCATCAGAGGGCATTATATAATGACTAGGATATCTAAGATCATGGTCCTGTCCTGTCCATCAGAGGGCATTATATAATGACTAGGATATCTAAGACCCTGCTCCTGTCCTGTCCATCAGAGGGCATTTTATAATGACTAGGATATCTAAGATCCTGGTCCTGTCCTGTCCATCAGAGAGCATTATATAATGACTAGGATATCTAGGACCCTGCTCCTGTCCTGTCCATCAGAGGGCATTATATAATGACTAGGATATCTAGGACCCTGCTCCTGTCCTGTCCTGTCCTGTCCACCAGAGGGCATTATATAACGACTAGGATATCTAGGACCCTGCTCCTGTCCTGTCCATCAGAGGGCATTATATAATGATTAGGATATCTAAGATCCTAGTCCTGTCCTGTCCATCAGAGGGCATTATATAATGACTAGGATATCTAGGACCCTGCTCCTGTCCTGTCCTGTCCTGTCCACCAGAGGGCATTATATAACAACTAGGATATCTAGGACCCTGCTCCTGTCCTGTCCATCAGAGGGCATTATATAATGACTAGGATATCTAGGACCCTGCTCCTGTCCTGTCCATCAGAGGGCATTATATAATGACTAGGATATCTAAGATCCTAGTCCTGTCCTGTCCATCAGAGGGCATTATATAATGACTAGGATATCTAGGACCCTGCTCCTGTCCTGTCCATCAGAGGGCATTATATAATGACTAGGATATCTAAGATCCTAGTCCTGTCCTGTCCATCAGAGGGCATTATATAATGACTAGGATATCTAGGACCCTGCTCCTGTCCTGTCCATCAGAGGGCATTATATAATGACTAGAATATCTAAGATCCTGTCCTGTCCATCAGAGGGCATTATATAATGACTAGGATATCTAGGACCCTGCTCCTGTCTTGTCCATCAGAGGGCATTATATAATGACTAGGATATCTAGGACCCTGCTCCTGTCTTGTCCATCAGAGGGCATTATATAATGACTAGGATATCTAGGACCCTGCTCCTGTCCTGTCCATCAGAGGGCATTATATAATGACTAGAATATCTAAGATCCTGTCCTGTCCATCAGAGGGCATTATATAATGACTAGGATATCTAAGACCCTGGTCCTGTCCTGTCCATCAGAGGGCATTATATAATGACTAGAATATCTAAGATCCTGTCCTGTCCATCAGAGGGCATTATATAATGACTAGGATATCTAAGACCCTGCTCCTGTCCTGTCCATCAGAGGGCATTATATAATGACTAGGATATCTAAGACCCTGCTCCTGTCCTGTCCATCAGAGGGCATTATATAATGACTAGGATATCTAAGATCCTGTCCTGTCCATCAGAGGGCATTATATAATGACTAGGATATCTAAGACCCTGGTCCTGTCCTGTCCATCAGAGGGCATTATATAATGACTAGAATATCTAAGATCCTGCTCCTGTCCTGTCCATCAGAGGGCATTATATAATGACTAGGATATCTAAGACCCTGGTCCTGTCCTGTCCATCAGAGGGCATTATATAATGACTAGGATATCTAGGACCCTGCTCCTGTCCTGTCCATCAGAGGGCATTATATAATGACTAGAATATCTAAGATCCTGGTCCTGTCCTGTCCTGTCCATCAGAGGGCATTATACAATGACTAGGATATCTAGGACCCTGCTCCTGTCCTGTCCATCAGAGGGCATTATATAATGACTAGGATATCTAAGACCCTGGTCCTGTCCTGTCCATCAGAGGGCATTATATAATGACTAGGATATCTAGGACCCTGCTCCTGTCCTGTCCATCAGAGGGCATTATATAATGACTAGGATATCTAGGACCCTGGTCCTGTCCTGTCCATCAGAGGGCGTTATATAACGACTAGGATATCTAAGACCCTGGTCCTGTCCTGTCCATCAGAGGGCATTTTATAATGACTAGGATATCTAAGACCCTGGTCCTGTCCTGTCCATCAGAGGGCATTATATAATGACTAAAATATCTAAGACCCTGCTCCTGTCCTGTCCATCAGAGGGCATTATATAATGACTAGGATATCTAGGACCCTGCTCCTGTCCTGTCCATCAGAGGGCATTATATAATGACTAGGATATCTAAGACCCTGCTCCTGTCCTGTCCATCAGAGGGCATTATATAATGACTAGGATATCTAAGACCCTGCTCCTGTCCTGTCCATCAGAGGGCATTATATAATGACTAGGATATCTAAGACCCTGCTCCTGTCCTGTCCATCAGAGGGCATTATATAATGACTAGGATATCTAAGACCCTGCTCCTGTCCTGTCCATCAGAGGGCATTATATAATGACTAGGATATCTAGGACCCTGCTCCTGTCCTGTCCATCAGAGGGCATTATATAATGACTAGGATATCTAGGACCCTGCTCCTGTCCTGTCCATCAGAGGGCATTATATAATGACTAGGATATCTAGGACCCTGCTCCTGTCCTGTCCATCAGAGGGCATTATATAATGACTAGGATATCTAGGACACCGGTCCTGTCCTGTCCTGTCCATCAGAGGGCATTATATAATGACTAGGATATCTAAGACCCTGCTCCTGTCCTGTCCATCAGAGGGCATTATATAATGACTAGGATATCTAAGACCCTGCTCCTGTCCTGTCCATCAGAGGGCATTATATAATGACTAGGATATCTAGGACCCTGCTCCTGTCCTGTCCATCAGAGGGCATTATATAATGACTAGGATATCTAAGATCCTGGTCCTGCTCCTGTCCTGTCCATCAGAGGGCATTATATAATGACTAGGATATCTAAGATCATGGTCCTGTCCTGTCCATCAGAGGGCATTTTATAATGACTAGGATATCTAGGACCCTGCTCCTGTCCATCAGAGGGCATTATATAATGACTAGGATATCTAAGACCCTGCTCCTGTCCTGTCCATCAGAGGGCATGATATAATGACTAGGATATCTAAGACCCTGCTCCTGTCCTGTCCATCAGAGGGCATTATATAATGACTAGGATATGTAAGACCCTGCTCCTGTCCTGTCCATCAGAGGGCATTATATAATGACTAGGATATCTAAGACCCTGCTCCTGTCCTGTCCATCAGAGGGCATTATATAATGACTAGGATATCTAAGACCCTGCTCCTGTCCTGTCCATCAGAGGGCATTATATAATGACTAGGATATCTAAGACCCTGGTCCTGTCCTGTCCATCAGAGGGCATTATATAATGACTAGGATATCTAAGACCCTGCTCCTGTCCTGTCCATCAGAGGGCATTATATAATGACTAGGATATCTAGGACACCGGTCCTGTCCTGTCCTGTCCATCAGAGGGCATTATATAATGACTAGGATATCTAAGACCCTGCTCCTGTCCTGTCCATCAGAGGGCATTATATAATGACTAGGATATCTAAGACCCTGCTCCTGTCCTGTCCATCAGAGGGCATTATATAATGACTAGGATATCTAGGACCCTGCTCCTGTCCTGTCCATCAGAGGGCATTATATAATGACTAGGATATCTAGGACACCGGTCCTGTCCTGTCCTGTCCATCAGAGGGCATTATATAATGACTAGGATATCTAAGACCCTGCTCCTGTCCTGTCCATCAGAGGGCATTATATAATGACTAGGATATCTAAGACCCTGCTCCTGTCCTGTCCATCAGAGGGCATTATATAATGACTAGGATATCTAGGACCCTGCTCCTGTCCTGTCCATCAGAGGGCATTATATAATGACTAGGATATCTAAGATCCTGGTCCTGCTCCTGTCCTGTCCATCAGAGGGCATTATATAATGACTAGGATATCTAAGACCCTGCTCCTGTCCTGTCCATCAGAGGGCATTATATAATGACTAGGATATCTAAGACCCTGCTCCTGTCCTGTCCATCAGAGGGCATTATATAATGACTAGGATATCTAAGACCCTGCTCCTGTCCTGTCCATCAGAGGGCATTATATAATGACTAGGATATCTAGGACACCGGTCCTGTCCTGTCCATCAGAGGGCATTATATAATGACTAGGATATCTAGGACCCTGCTCCTGTCCTGTCCATCAGAGGGCATTATATAATGACTAGGATATCTAGGACCCTGGTCCTGTCCTGTCCTGTCCATCAGAGGGCGTTATATAACGACTAGGATATCTAAGACCCTGGTCCTGTCCTGTCCATCAGAGGGCATTTTATAATGACTAGGATATCTAAGACCCTGCTCCTGTCCTGTCCATCAGAGGGCATTATATAATGACTAGGATATCTAGGACCCTGCTCCTGTCCTGTCCATCAGAGGGCATTATATAATGACTAGGATATCTAGGACCCTGCTCCTGTCCTGTCCATCAGAGGGCATTATATAATGACTAGGACATCTAAGACCCTGCTCCTGTCCTGTCCATCAGAGGGCATTATATAATGACTAGGATATCTAAGACCCTGCTCCTGTCCTGTCCATCAGAGGGCATTATATAATGACTAGGATATCTAAGACCCTGCTCCTGTCCTGTCCATCAGAGGGCATTATATAATGACTAGGATATCTAAGACCCTGCTCCTGTCCTGTCCATCAGAGGGCATTATATAATGACTAGGATATCTAGGACCCTGCTCCTGTCCTGTCCATCAGAGGGCATTATATAATGACTAGGATATCTAGGACCCTGCTCCTGTCCTGTCCATCAGAGGGCATTATATAATGACTATGATATCTAAGACCCTAGTCCTGTCCTGTCCATCAGAGGGCATTATATAATGACTAGGATATCTAAGACCCTGCTCCTGTCCTGTCCATCAGAGGGCATTATATAATGACTAGGATATCTAAGACCCTGGTCCTGTCCTGTCCACCAGAGGGCATTATATAACGACTAGGATATCTAGGACCCTGCTCCTGTCCTGTCCATCAGAGGGCATTATATAATGACTAGGATATCTAGGACACCGGTCCTGTCCTGTCCATCAGAGGGCATTATATAATGACCAGGATATTCGGGACCCCGACACTGATATAGAGCTGCCTGTAATTATTCATACCTCTGGCAAATTTTGACTTGAAGTTACTCTTATTCAACCAGCAAGTATTTTTTTTTATGGGAAATGACATAGGTGTCTCCCAAAAGATAATAAGACGATGTACAAGAGGCATTATTGGGGAAAAAACATTTCTCAACTTTTATTTACATTTGAGAAAAAAGTGTCCAGTCCAAAATTATCCATACCCTTCTCAATAATAAATCAAAAAACATGTATTGGCTATTACAGCAATCAAAGGGCTCGATTCACAAAGCGGTGCTAACCCAGTTAGAGACTTTAGGGGCTCGATTCACAAAGCGGTGCTAACCCAGTTAGAGACTTTAGGCGTGATAACCATTGCACCACTCTGGTGAAAAGCCAGTTTAGGTGTGATAAGTTTAGGGGCTCGATTCACAAAGCGGTGCAAAGTGTTAGCACCGTGGTGAAAAGGCCCTTATCACGCCTAAAGTCACTTTAGGCATGATAAGAAGAAACTCGCGCGAAGTTGCCGCGCGCAAAGTTTTGCGCGCGCAACCGCGCGCGTGCGCGCGCAGCGTCCCCGCTTCGCGCGAAGCTCCCATTAAGCCCTATGGGACTTTGCGCGCGCTCTCACGCGCGAACGCGCGAACGCGCGTTCGCGCGGTAACTTCGCGCGAAGAGCAGGAAAAAGCGGTGAAAACTCAGTGGTGAAAAGGTCATCACGCCTAAAGTCTTTTAGGCGTGATAACTGGGTTATCACCGCTTGGTGAATCGAGCCCAAGGTGTGATAAGTTTAGGTGTGATAAGTTTAGGTGTGATAAGTTTAGGTGTGATAAGTTTAGGCATGATAAGTTTAGATAAGTTTAGATCGCTTGCAAAGTCCCGCACGCAAAGCAGCGCCATTAAACTCTATGCGAAGTGCACCAGACTTTGCTAGCGCAAAACTTTTGATCAGCTGTGCACTGCTGTGCTAACACAGTTGGGGCTTGATTCACAAAAGAGTGCTAACTGTTAGCACGGCCGTTTTTGCGCGAATTTATCGCATTGCGCGCGATCGCGAATTTTCACGCGAAACGATAACGTTTTCCCACGCAAACACGAATTTTCGCGTGAAAACGATATAAATTTCGCGGTAAAATTCGCGTTTGCGCGCGAAAACGTTTTCGTTTTGCGCGCAAACTCGAATTTTACCGCGAAATTGATATCGTTTTTGCGCGAAAATTCGTGTTTGCGCGCAAAAACGTTATCGTTTCGCGCGAAAATTCGCGGTCGCGCGCAATGCAAAAATTCACGCGAAAATGCCCGTGATAACAGTTAGCACTCTTTTGTGAATCAAGCCCTTGGTACTTAAACTTATCATGCCTAAACTTATCACACCTAAACTTATCACACCTAAACTTATCATGCCTAAACTTATCACACCTAAACTTATCACACCTAAACTTATCATGCCTAAACTTATCACACCTAAACTTATCACACCTAAACTTATCATGCCTAAACTGAGTTTAGGCATGATAAGGGGCTTTTCACCAGGGTGCTAACTGTTAGCACCGCTTTGTGAATCAGGCCCCTAAACTTATCGGGCTTGATTCACCAAGCGGTGCAAAGTGTTTGCACGCTGGTGAAAAGGCCCTTATCACGCCTAAACTCACTTTAGGCATGATAAGAAGAAACTCGCGCGAAGTTACCGCGCGTATGCGCGTACGCGCGTAAGTGCGCGCGCAGCACCCGACGCTTCGCGCGAAGCTCCCATTAAGCCCTATGGGACTTTGCGCGCGCGCTCACGCGCGTACGCGCGGTAACTTCGCGCGAAGAGCAGGAAAAAGCGGTGATAACTCAGTGGTGAAAAGGTCATCACGCCTAAAGTCTTTTAGGCGTGATAACTGGGTTATCACCGCTTTGTGAATCAAGCCCATCATGCCTAAACTGAGTTTAGGCGTGATAAAGGGCTTTTCACCAGCGTGCTATGGGCTCGATTCACCAAGCGGTGCAAAGTGTTAGCACCGTGGTGAAAAGGCCCTTATCACGCCTAAAGTCACTTTAGGCATGATAAGATGAAACTCGCGCGAAGTTGCCGCGCGTACGCGCGTACGCGCGTAAGAGCGCGCGCAACACCCGTCGCTTCGCGCGAAGCTCCCATTAAGCCCTATGGGACTTTGCGCGCGCTCTCACGCGCGTACGCGCGAACGCGCTTACGCGCGGTAACTTCGCGCGAAGAGCAGGAAAAATCGGTGATAACTCAGTGGTGAAAAGGTCATCACGCCTAAAGTCTTTTAGGCGTGATAACTGGGTTATCACCGCTTTGTGAATCGAGGCCTATCTGTTAGAACCGCTTTGTGAATCAGGCCCAAACACTTCCTATAACAGCAGAGCAGCTTTTTGCATGTCTCCACAGGTATTTCTGCCCATTCATCTTTAGCAATGAGCTCCAGAGGCTTGATTCACAAAGCGGTGCTAACAGTTAGCAAGCTGGTGAAAAGCCCTTTATCACGCCTAAACTCAGTTTAGGCATGATAAGTTTAGGCATGATAAGTTTAAACACCAACTGGGTTAGCACCGCAGTGCACAGCTGATCAAAAGTTTTGCGCTAGCAAAGTCTGGTGCACTTCGCATAGAGTTTAATGGCGCTGCTTTGCGCGCAGGACTTTGCGCGCGATCTAAACTTATCTAAACTTATTACGCCTAAACTCATCACGCCTAAACGTATCACGCCTAAACTGGCTTTTCACCAGCGTGGTGCAATGGTTATCACGCCTAAAGTCTTTTAGGCATGCTAACTGGGTTAGCACCGCTTTGTGAATCGAGCCCCAGATCTTTCAGGTTGGAGGGTCTTCTTGCCATCACCCTGATCTTTAGCTCCCTCCACAGATTCTAAAGTCAGGACTCTGGCTGGGCCACTCCAATACATTAATGTTGTTGTCTGCTAACCATTTCTTCACCACTTTTGCTGTGTGTTTTGGGTCATTGTCATGCTGAAATGTCCACTGGTGGCCAAGGCCAAGTTTCTCTGCAGACTGCCTGATGTTGTCATTGAGAATCCTCATGTATAACTCTTTTTTCCTGGTGCCGTTTACTGTGATTAGGTTCCCTGATCCATTGGCTGAAAAATACCCCCAAAGCATTAGGTTCCCACCACAATGTTTGGCAGTGGGGATGGTGTTCTTTGCAATGAAGGCTTTTACTTTTTTAAGCCAAATGAAGGAAACATCATTGTGACCAAACAATTAAATTTTGTTATATCTGACCATAACACAGAAGACCAGAAGTCTTCTTCTTAGTTCAGATGAGCATTTGCAAAGGCCAAGCAAGCTTTTGTGTGCCTTATCTGGAGAAGTGGTGGCCTCCTTGTTCTGCATCCGTGGAACCCAGAGTGTGCAGTGTCCGTTGGATTGTCTGCCTTGAGACATTGCCACCAGCAGAGCCCAGATTCACCAGGATGGACTTGGATTCTTTTTCACCTCTCTCACTGACCTCCTGGCCAGCACAGGTGTCACTTTTGGCTTCCGACCACATCCTCTGAGGTTTTCCACAGTGCGGAACCATCTTGCATTTGCAAAGGCCAAGCAAGCTTTTGTGTGCCTTATCTGGAGAAGTGGTGGCCTCCTTGTTCTGCATCCGTGGAACCCAGAGTGTGCAGTGTCCGTTGGATTGTCTGCCTTGAGACATTGCCACCAGCAGAGCCCAGATTCACCAGGATGGACTTGGATTCTTTTTCACCTCTCTCACTGACCTCCTGGCCAGCACAGGTGTCACTTTTGGCTTCCGACCACATCCTCTGAGGTTTTCCACAGTGCGGAACCATCTTGTATTTTTTAATAATACTTTGCACTGTAACCACTGGAACTTGAAAACATTGGCCTTGTAGCCCTTTGCTGACTTGTGAGCAGCCACAATGCGTACCCACAGGTCCTCACTGAGCTCCTTTGTCCTAGCCATGACTGTCCACAAACCAACTGCAGAGAGCTGCTGTTTTTCACCTGTTGAGTTCATTAAAACAGCTGTTCCCGATTAACCAGGGTAATTAGGATGCTTTAGAACAGCTTGGACTATTTGGAATGGTATAGAACTTTAGATTTTCCCACAGACTGTGACAGTTTGTGAAAGGGTATGAATAATGTTGGACTGGACACTTTTTGCTGAAATGTAAATAAAAGCTGAGAAATGTTTTTCCCACAATAATGCCTCGTGTACATCGTCTTATTATCTTTTGGGAGACACCTATATCATTTCCTGTCAAAAAATTACTTGCTGGTTAAATAAGAGTAACTTCAAGTCAAAATTTGCCAGTGGTATGAATAATTATGGGGCAGCACTTTATGTATTAACATTAGCAGGATATGTGGCAATTTGCAGGGGTGCTCGGATACCCCTTTTCAAAATCCGAGTTGACCCGGAACCGGATACCCAGATATCCAGATCCAGACCTGATATTTGGATCCAAACTGTTGTGTATCCGAATAGAATCGGATATCCGAATACGGATGAGCATCCCTGGCAATTTGTATTGGGGGTTTGGGAGTTTGGGGATGACTGTTGGTATTATATCAGGGCTTCCTTTTAACCAGGGGTGATTGCGGTTACCATATCCTCCCCCTATCCCATATATGGGTTTCTGATGTGGGTCCCAGCGCACTGGGCCAATGTGGAGTGGCGTTTGGGCGGGTTCACTTTAGCATTGGCTTGGCAACAGCCGGCACTGCCGTCTGCCCTATAACCATCTTGGGCTGAGCGTTGCGCTCCAGTCTGCACTCCATGTAATTCCACCACGCTTCCTGTTTTAGCGGCTATACCATCCTTGCCAGCTGGGGGGCCTGGTGGATTGTGAGCGCAATAAGAGCGGCAACATTAGCCGCTCCATACTGCATCTCCCCTCACTCTCCTCATGCGTCATCATGGTGACTGTTGAGTGGGTGTGGCGATGGACCGTGTGGCATGCCATTTTAGGGCAGCATCGGGCCTCTATTCAGCACATTTTGGAGACTGCCCTGATGATGCCGGTGCCTTTACCAGTGAGGCCGGTTGGCACACTTGGGCTCTTTGCCTGACCAGCTACGCACACAGTGGGACATGCAATGGATCGCGAGTCACGTGTCATCGTGGATGAATATGAAATCTTTTTGCTATTTGAAGACTTTATGGAAATGTACTTTGCATTTAAGTTTTGATGAATTAATTTAATATCCACTGGGAGATGCTTGAATCATTTACCCATATCAGGGGAATTGATCCTTTATTACGAGTGATTTCCACTGCTATTGTTGGTCATCAGAACACTTGTCACATGGCAATCTGAACTACTTGGCTATACTGTAGAAGGGGGGATCCCTGTCAGTTTATGACCTGCAACTTATCCTCCATAGAGCTCTTGGGACAACTCAGCATAAGGATTATATCCTGGTGGACTCTTTCCACTCATGTCCTGGCTTCAGCTGTGTACCGTGTCACCATACATAGACCATGTGAATATTGTGTTCCTTCCATCTCACTGTCCATCAATAGAATCCATCACGCTGTACCTTGAATTGTCAGCTATACTGTAGAAGGGTGGACCCCAGTCAGTCTACGACCTGCAATCTATTATACATAGAGCTATGTGGACAACTCTGCAGAAGGATTACATCCTGGCGGACACGTTTTCATCCATGTCCTGGCTTCAGCCCTACTGTATATAGTGTCATCTTATTACATAAACACCACGGAATACTCATGTTTGTTGGATGCTTCCGTGTTGCCTGGATTGGTCAAATTTCCATATAAGGATACTAATAACATTGCTTGACTATAGGACTATATTGCAGAACCAGTGTCAGACTGGGAGCTGGAAAAGCTGAGGAAATCCACCTGCTGGCCAAGCAGCAGTATCCCTGTGTTATCACTCCCAATAGCAAGTGGATTTCCTCAGCTTTACCACATCCCAGTCTGACACTGCCCCCGCACATGCTCCCACTCACAGCTCCACCCCCGCACATGCTCCTACTCACAGCTCCACCCCCGCACATGCTCCTACTCACAGCTCCACCCCCTGCACTTGTATCCACTCACAGCTCCACCACCGCACATGCTCCCACACCCCACACATGCTCCCACTCACAGCTCCACCCCCTGCACATGCTCCTACTCACAGCTCCACCCCCGCACATGCTCCCACTCACAGCTCCATCCCCACACATGCTCCCACTCACAGCTCCACCCCCTGCACATGCTCCCACTCACAGCTCCATCCCCACACATGCTCCCACTCACAGCTCCACCCCCTGCACATGCTCCTACTCACAGCTCCACCCCCGCACATGCTCCCACTCACAGCTCCACCCCTGCACATACTCCCACTCACAGCTCCACCCCCGCACATGCTCCCAATCACAGCTCCACCCCTGCACATGCTCCTACTCACAACTCCATCCCTGCACATACTCCCACTCACCGCTCCACCACCACACATGCTCCCACACCCCCGCACATGCTCCCACTCACATCTCCACCCCCTGCACATGTTCCCACTCAGTCACAGCTCCACCCCCGCACATGCTCCCACTCACAGCTCCATCCCTGCACATACTCCCACTCACAGTTCCACCCCCGCACATGCTCCCACTCACAGCTCCACCCCCGCACATGCTCCCACTCACAGCTCCACCCCCTGCACATGCTCCTACTCACAGCTCCACCCCCGCACATGCTCCCACTCACAGCTCCATCCCTGCACATACTCCCACTCACAGCTCCACCCCCGCACATGCTCCCACTCACAGCTCCACCCCTGCACATGCTCCCACTCACAGCTCCACCCCCGCACATGCTCCCACTCACAGCTCCATCCCCGCACATGCTCCCACTCACAGCTCCCCCCCTGCACATGCTCCCACTCACAGCTCCACCCCCGCACATGCTCCCACTCACAGCTCCACCCCTGCACATGCTCCCACTCACAGCTCCACCCCTGCACATGCTCCTACTCACAGCTCCACCCCCGCACATGCTCCCACGCACAGCTCCAACCCCTGCACATGTTCCCACTCACAGCTCCACCACCGCACATGCTCCCACATCCCCGCACATGCTCCCACTCACAGCTCCACCCCCTGCACATGCTCCTACTCACAGCTCCACCCCCGCACATGCTCCCACTCACAGCTCCATCCCCACACATGCTCCCACTCACAGCTCCACCCCCTGCACATGCTCCTACTCACAGCTCCACCCCCGCACATGCTCCCACTCACAACTCCATCCCTGCACATACTCCCACTCACAGCTCGACCCCCGCATATGCTCCCACTCACAGCTCCACCGCTGCACATACTCCCACTCACAGCTCCACCCCCGCACATGCTCCCACTCACAGCTCCACCCCTGCACATGCTCCCACTCACAGCTCCACCCCCGCACATGCTCCCACTCACAGCTCCATCCCCACACATGCTCCCACTCACAGCTCCACCCCCTGCACATGCTCCCACTCACAGCTCCACCCCCGTACATGCTCCCACTCACAGCTCCACCCCCTGCACATGCTCCTACTCAAAGCTCCACCCCCACACATGCTCCCACTCACAGCTCCATCCCTGCACATACTCCCACTCACAGCTCCACCCCCGCACATGCTCCCACTCACAGCTCCACCCCTGCACATGCTCCCACTCACAGCTCCACCCCCGCACATGCTCCCACTCACAGCTCCACCCCTGCACATGCTCCTACTCACAGCTCCAGCCCCGCACATGCTCCCACTCACAGCTCCATCCTTGCACATACTCCCACTCACAGCTCCACCCCCGCACATGCTCCCACTCACAGCTCCATCCCCGCACATGCTCCCACTCACAGCTACCCCCCTGCACATGCTCCCACTCACAGCTCCACCCCCGCACATGCTCCCACTCACAGCTCCACCCCTGCACATGCTCCCACTCACAGCTCCACCCCCTGCACATGCTCCTACTCACAGCTCCACCCCCGCACATGCTCCCACTCACAGCTCCACCCCTGCACATGCTCCCACTCACAGCTCCACCCCCGCACGGTGTTGGACTGGGTGCTAGTAAAAAAGGGCGCACAGGCATAGTGGACAAAAAGGGCGCCACCATAGACTGCAATGCAAAATATCGGCTATTCGGCGCCCGACAGGAAAAAAGGGCGCACGAGAAATAGCGGTTACAGGGATCGTGTTAACAAATGTTTTCGTTTACAGGGTAAAGTTTATAACAAATATCGTTTACAAGTTCGTTTTGACTTTGTATTATACTTATTTTTTCGTTTGTAAATTTCGCTTATATGAGTTTTAACTAGTTTTTTCGTTTTAAAATTACGCTTACAAACCTATTACAACTAAAATTTCGTTTACACTTCTTTTATCATTTAAAATTCGTTTTCATATGTATAATGCTTAAATAACGTTTCTCAACCTGATTGTATTAGAAATACATCGCTTTTGGTATTAACTTTGTTTTTACATTTATAATGCGTTGATTATAGTTACTAAAATATCGCTTTAAATATTACTGTTATTTTAAGATTTCTAATGCATACGTGATTGTAAGGCTATCTATTGTATTGTATGTGTATATATATTATATATACCTTTTTCTACTTATAATATTATTAATGTATACGTGATTTTAAGGCTAGTTATTCTATTACAAATATATAAATTATTTTATTCATGTTATTTGGAGTGAAGTATTTTAAGGATTAAATATATTATTGTTTATATGTGTTTAGTGTGTTTGTGCAGTGGGGATGGTTAGGTTTAGGCATTACTAGGGGGTCTAGGGGTTAGGGATAGGTATAGGGAGGGTTAGGTATAGTTACAGTGCGATATACACCACCAGGGGGGTGGTTAGTTTTAGGCACCACCAGGGGGGTCTTAGGTTTAGGCACCACCAGGGGGGTCTTAGGTTTAGGCACCAACAGGGGGGTCTTAGGTTTAGGCACCAACTGGGGGGTCTTAGGTTTAGGCACCAACAGGGGGGTCTTAGGTTTAGGCACCAACAGGGGGGTCTTAGGTTTAGGCACCAACAGGGGGGTCTTAGGTTTAGGCACCACCAGGGGGGTCTTAGGTTTAGGCACCAACAGGGGGGTCTTAGGTTTAGGCACCACCAGGGGGGTCTTAGGTTTAGGCACCACCAGGGGGGTCTTAGGTTTAGGCACCAACAGGGGGGTCTTAGGTTTAGGCACCAACTGGGGGGTCTTAGGTTTAGGCACCAACAGGGGGGTCTTAGGTTTAGGCACCAACAGGGGGGTCTTAGGTTTAGGCACCAACAGGGGGGTCTTAGGTTTAGGCACCACCAGGGGGGTCTTAGGTTTAGGCACCAACAGGGGGGTCTTAGGTTTAGGCACCAACTGGGGGGTCTTAGGTTTAGGCACCAACAGGGGGGTCTTAGGTTTAGGCACCAACAGGGGGGTGGTTAGTTTTAGGCACCACCAGGGGGGTCTTAGGTTTAGGCACCAACAGGGGGGTCTTAGGTTTAGGCACCAACTGGGGGGTCTTAGGTTTAGGCACCAACAGGGGGGTCTTAGGTTTAGGCACCAACAGGGGGGTGGTTAGTTTTAGGCACCAACAGGGGGGTCTTAGGTTTAGGCACCACCAGGGCGTACGAGAGAGAACGACGCCGGAGACTTGGGCGCAGGATACAGCCAGTATATGGCTGATCCTGCTGCCGCACAAGTCCGGGCCGTGTTACTTACTATTCCCCCTCCAGGCCGACATGGATAGTGGGGGAATGAAATAATTCGGCTTCCAGCAATTGCTGGAAGCCGAATTATTGTTTTAAAAGCAACTTCAGGTCCGTCTTCTGACGGCGCTGAAGTTACTCCCTGTGCCTGCGATAGTCGTAGTTCCTATTACGGCCTATGGTGGCGCCGGCTGCGCCCAAGTCTCCTGCGCTGCTGCGCCTAAGTCTCCAGCGCTGGATTTACCGTGTTCGCCACCAGGGGGGTCTAGGGTTTAGGGATAGGTACAGGGAGGGTTAGGTATAGTTACAGTGCAATATACACCACCAGGGGGTGGTTAGGTTTAGGCATCACCAGGGGGGTGGTTAGTTTTAGGCACCACCAGGGAGGTCTTAGGTTTAGGCACCACCAGGGGAGTCTTAGGTTTAGGCACCAACAGGGGGGTCTTAGGTTTAGGCACCACCAGGGGAGTCTTAGGTTTAGGCACCACCAGGGGGATCTAGGGGTTAGGGATAGGTACAGGGAGGGCTCTGTATGAGAGTAAGGTTAGGTATAGTTATAGTATAATATATGTAATATATACAATTTATTACATTATGCGTATTTACACAAAGGGGGGGTCTAGGTGTGAGGGATATGGATAAGGAGAGATATCTGTAACCCTAAAGTTAGGTATAATTGTAGTAAAATACCTGTAAAACCTACCATTCTAGTACTATGCTTAATACAAGTGTAAATATCGTTTTTGCTATAGACGCTATTTGACGTTTCTTTTCAGAATTCGTTTACTGCTATAGACGGTATTTTGCCATTTCATTCCCGTTTATTGAACCTATTTAGCACTAAATTATCGTTTATAACCTCTTAAACGAAAAATATGGTTTTGCATTCAAACTTACAATTTCGGCTATACCCCGCGCCCTGTTTTCCAGGTGCCCTTTTTTGATACACGCGGAAAAAATGAGGAAATGCACCTGCTGGTCAAACAGCAGTAACCCTGTGTTATCACTCCCAATAGAAACCTGCAGCAAGTCTTCACTGTAAACAGCAACACCGGATTACTGCTGCTTGGCCAGCAGGTGGATATCCTCAGGTTACCAATCTCCCAATCTGACACTGCTCCCACTCACAGCTCCACCCCCGCACATGCTCCCACTCACAGCTCCACCCCCGCACATGCTCCCATTCACAGCTCCACCCCCGCACATGCTCCCAATCACAGCTTTACCCCTGCACACGCTTCCAATCACAGCTCCACCCCTGCACACGCTCCCATCACAGCTCCACCCCTGCACATGCTCCCACTCACAGCTCTACCCCCGCACATGCTCCTACTCACAGCTCCACCCCCGCACATGCTCCCACTCACAGCTCCACCACCGCACATGCTCCCAATCACAGCTCCACCCCTGCACACGCTTCCAATCACAGCTCCACCCCTGCACACGCTCCCATCACAGCTCCACCCCTGCACATGCTCCCACTCACAGCTCCACCCCCGCACATGCTCCTACTCACAGCTCCACCCCCGCACATGCTCCCACTCACAGCTCCACCCCCGCACATGCTCCCACTCACAGCTCCACCCCCGCACATGCTCCCACTCACAGCTCCATCCCCGCACATGCTCCCACTCACAGCTCCACCCCCGCACATGCTCCCACTCACAGCTCCATCCCCGCACATGCTCCCACTCACAGCTCCATCCCCGCACATGCTCCCACTCACAGCTCCACCCCCGCACATGCTCCCACTCACAGCTCCACCCCCGCACATGCTCCCACTCACAGCTCTACCCCCGCACATGCTCCCACTCACAGCTCCACCCCCGCACATGCTCCCACTCACAGCTCCATCCCCGCACATGCTCGCACTCACAGCTCCATCCCCGCACATGCTCCCACTCACAGCTCCACCCCCGTAGATGCTCCCACTCACAGCTGTACCCCCGCACATGCTCCCACTCACAACTCCACCCCCGCACATGCTCCCACTCACAGCTCCATCCTCGCACATGTCCCACTCACAGCTCCCCCCCTGCACATGCTCCCACTCACAGCTCCACCCCCGCACATGCTCCCGCTCACAGCTCTACCCTCGCACATGCTCCCACTCACAGCTCCACCCCCGCACATGCTCCCACTCACAGCTCTATCCCCGCAAATGCTCCCACTCACAGCTCCACCCCCGCACATGCTCCCACTCACAGCTCTACCCCAGCACATGCTCCCACTCACAGCTCCACCCCCGCACATGCTCTCACTCACAGCTCCGCCCCCACATATTCTCCCCCTCACTGCTCCACCCCCGCACATGTGTCCACTCACAGCTCCACCTCCGCACATGCTCCCACTCACAGCTCCACCCCCGCACATGCTCCCACTCACAGCTCCATCCCCGCACATGCTCCCACTCACAGCTCTACCCCCGCACATGCTCCCACTCACAGCTCTACCCCCGCACATGCTCCCACTCACAGCTCCACCTCAGCACATGCTCCCACTCACAGCTCCATCCCCGCACATGCTCCCACTCACAGCTCCATCCCCGCACATGCTCCCACTCACAGCTCCATCACCACACATGTCCCACTCACAGCTCCACCACCGCACATGCTCTCACTCACAGCTCCATCCCTGCACATGCTCCCACTCACAGCTCCATCCCTGCACATGCTCCCACTCACAGCTCCACCCCCGCACATGCTCTCACTCACAGCTCCACCCCTGCACATGCTCCCACTCACAGCTCCACCCCCGCACATGCTCACACTCACAGCTCCACCCCCGTACATGCTCCCACTCACAGTTCCACCCCCTGCACATGCTCCCACTCACAGCTCCACCCCCGCACATGGCCCCACTCACAGCTCCACCCCTGCACATGCTCCCACTCACAGCTCCATCCCCTGCACATGCTCCCACTCACAGCTCCACCCCCGTACATGCTCCCACTCACAGCTCCACCCCCGCACATGCTCGCACTCACAGCTCTACCCCCGCACATGCTCCCACTCACAGCTCCACCCTCACACATGCTCCCACTCACAGCTCCACCCCCGCACATGCTCCCACTCACAGCTCCATCCCCGCACATGCTCTCACTCACAGCTCCACTCCTGCACATGCTCCCACTCACAGCTCCATCCCCACACATGCTCCCACTCACAGCTCCACCCCCGCACATGCTCCCACTCACAGCTCTACCCCCGCACATGCTCCCACTCACAGCTCCATCCCCACACATGTCCCACTCACAGCTCCATCCCCGCACATGCTCCCACTCACAGCTCTACCCCCGCACATGCTCCCACTCACAGCCCCAGCCTCGCACATGCTCCCACTCACAGCTCCACCCCCTGCACATGCTCCTACTCACAGCTCCACCCCCTGCACATGCTCCTACTCACAGCTCCACCCCCGCACATGCTCCTACACACAGCTCCACCCCCGCACATGCTCCTACTCACAGCTCCATCCCCTGCACATGCTCCTACTCACAGCTCCATCCCTGCACATACTCCTACTCACAGCTCCACCCCCGCACATGCTCCCACTCACAGCTCCATCCCCGCACATGCTCCCATCACAGCTCCACCCCTGCACATGCTCCCACTCACAGCTCCATCCCCACACATGCTCCCACTCACAGCTCCATCCCCGCACATGTCCCACTCACAGCTCCATCCCCGCACATGCTCCTACTCACAGCTCCACCCCTGCACATGCTCCCACTCACAGCTCTACCCCCACACATGTCCCACTCACAGCTTCATCCCCACACATGCTCCCACTCACAGCTCCACCCCCGCAGATGCTCCCACTCACAGCTCTACCCCCACACATGTCCCACTCACAGCTTCATCCCCACACATGCCCCCACTCACAGCTCCAGCCCCGCACATGCTCCCATCACAGCTCCACCCCTGCACATGCTCCCACTCACAGCTCCATCCCTGCACATACTCCCACTCACAGCTCCATCCCCGCACATGCTCCCATCACAGCTCCACCCCTGCACATGCTCCCACTCACAGCTCCACCCCTGCACATGCTCCCACTCACAGCTCCACCCCTGCACATGCTCCCACTCACAGCTCCACCCCTGCACATGCTCCCACTCACAGCTCCATCCCCGCATATGCTCCCACTCACAGCTCCACCCCCGCACATGCTCCCATCACAGCTCCACCCCTGCACATGCTCCCACTCACAGCTCCATCCCCGCACATGCTCCCACTCACAGCTCCACCCCCGCACATGCTCCCACTCACAGCTCCATCCCCGCACATGCTCCCACTCACAGCTCCACCCCCGCACATGCTCCCACTCACAGCTCCACCCCCGCACATGCTCCCACTCACAGCTCCACCCCCGCACATGCTTCTACTCACAGCTCCACCCCCGCACATGCTCCCACTCACAGCTCCACCCCTGCATAATGTCCCACTCACAGCTCCACCCCTGTATAATGTCCCACTCACAGCTCCATTCCCACACATGCTCCCACTCACAGCTCTACCCCCGCACATGCTCCCACTCACAGCTCCATCCACACACATGTCCCACTCACAGCTCCATCCCCACACATGCTCCCACTCACAGCTCCACCCCCGCACATGCTCCCACTCACAGCTCCATCCCCACACATGCTCCCACTCACAGCTCTACCCCCGCACATGCTCCCACTCACAGCTCCATCCACACACATATCCCACTCACAGCTCCATCCCCACACATGCTCCCACTCACAGCTCCACCCCCGCACATGCCCCCACTCACAGCTCCAGCCTCGCACATGCTCCCATCACAGCTCCACCCCCGCACATGCTCCCACTCACAGCTCCATCCCCGCACATGCTCCCATCACAGCTCCACCCCCGCACATGCTCCCACTCACAGCTCCATCCCCGCACATGCTCCCATCACAGCTCCACCCCTGCACAGTGTTGGACTGGGAGCTGGAAAAACATAGGAAATCCACCTGCTGGCCAAACAGCAGTAACCCTGTGTTATCACTCCCAATAGAAACCAGCAGCGAGTCTTCACTGTGAGCAGCAACACCTGATTACTGCTGCTTGGCCATCAGGTGGATTTCCTCAGCTTTACCACCTGCCAGTCTGACACTGTGCAGGACTATATTGATTCCATCGGGGGAGGTGATCCCTTTGCACTCCCACATGTGCTAGTGTTTTGGTCTTTTTAAATAATATTTTATATGATCAGTGATAAATAAAGTGTTTTGTATTCTTCTAGATAACTCTTTTCTTCCTTTAGTATTGTCCATACATTTGTAATACTAACTATAAATGTCATATGGAAATATGATTGAAGTGTCTCGTAATGGAGTCTGTCTGAGGTGCAGCAAGTGTCCACTGAGAAACCTCTGATGAGACCACAAACACCACTAACCAACTCATGGTCCCAGATCTGAGAAACCTCTAACGAGACCACAAATACTAACCAACTCATGGTCCCAGATCTGAGAAACCTCTGACAAGACCACAAATACTAACCAACTCGTGGTCCCAGATCTAAGAAACCGCTGACAAGACCACAAATACTAACCAACTCGTGGTCCCAGATCTGAGAAATCTCTGACAAGACCACAAATACTAACCAACTCATGGTCCCAGATCTGAGAAACCTCTAACGAGACCACAAACACCACTAACCAACTCATGGTCCCAGATCTGAGAAACCTCTAACGAGACCACAAATACTAACCAACTCATGGTCCCAGATCTGAGAAACCTCTAACAAGACCACAAACACCACTAACCAACTCATGGTCCCAGATCTGAGAAACCTCTAACGAGACCACAAACACCACTAACCAACTCGTGGTCCCAGATCTGAGAAACCTCTAACGAGACCACAAACACCACTAACCAACTCGTGGTCCCAGATCTGAGAAACCTCTAACGAGACCACAAACACCACTAACCAACTCATGGTCCCAGATCTAAGAAACCGCTGACAAGACCACAAATACTAACCAACTCGTGGTCCCGGATCTAAGAAACCGCTGACAAGACCACAAATACTAACCAACTCGTGGTCCCAGATCTGAGAAACCTCTGATGAGACCACAAACACCACTAACCAACTCGTGGTCCCAGATCTGAGAAACCTCTGACAAGACCACAAATACTAACCAACTCGTGGTCCCAGATCTGAGAAACCTCTGACAAGACCACAAACACTAACCAACTCGTGGTCCCAGATCTGAGAAACCTCTGACAAGACCACAAACACTAACCAACTCATGGTCCCAGATCTGAGAAACCGCTGACAAGACCACAAATACTAACCAACTCGTGGTCCCAGATCTGAGAAAACCCTGACAAGACCACAAATACTAACCAACTCGTGGTCCCAGATTTGAGAAACCTCTGACAAGACCACAAACACTAACCAACTCGTGGTCCCAGATCTCAGAAACCTCTGACAAGACCACAAATACTAACCAACTCGTGGTCCCAGATTTGAGAAACCTCTGACAAGACCACAAATACTAACCAACTCGTGGTCCCAGATCTGAGAAAACCCTGACAAGACCACAAATACTAACCAACTCGTGGTCCCAGATTTGAGAAACCTCTGACAAGACCACAAACACTAACCAACTCGTGGTCCCAGATCTCAGAAACCTCTGACAAGACCACAAATACTAACCAACTCATGGTCCCAGATTTGAGAAACCTCTGACAAGACCACAAACACTAACCAACTCGTGGTCCCAGATCTCAGAAACCTCTGACAAGACCACAAATACTAACCAACTCGTGGTCCCAGATCTGAGAAAACCCTGACAAGACCACAAATACTAACCAACTCGTGGTCCCAGATTTGAGAAACCTGTGACAAGACCACAAACACTAACCAACTCGTGGTCCCAGATCTCAGAAACCTCTGACAAGACCACAAATACTAACTAACTCGTGGTCCCAGATTTGAGAAACCTCTGACAAGACCACAAACACTAACCAACTCGTGGTCCCAGATCTCAGAAACCTCTGACAAGACCACAAATACTAACCAACTCGTGGTCCCAGATCTGAGAAACCTCTGATGAGACCACAAACACCACTAACCAATTCATGGTCCCAGATCTCAGAAACCTCTAACGAGACCACAAACACTACTAACCAACTCGTGGTCCCAGATCTGAGAAACCTCTAACGAGACCACAAACACTACTAACCAACTCGTGGTCCCAGATTTGAGAAAACTCTGACAAGACCAAAAATACTAACCAACTCATGGTCCCAGATCTGAGAAACCTCTCACAAGACTACAAATACTAACCAGCTCATGGTCCCAGATCTGAGAAAACTCCGACAAGACCACAAATACTAACCAACTCGTGGTCCCAGATCTGAGAAAACCCTGACAAGACCACAAATACTAACCAACTCGTGGTCCCAGATCTGAGAAACCTCTGACGAGACCATAAACACCACTAACCAACTCGTGGTCCCAGATCTGAGAAACCTCTAATGAGACCACAAATACTAACCAATTCGTGGTCCCAGATCTGAGAAACCTCTGACGAGACCACAAACACCACTAACCAACTCATGGTCCCAGATCTGAGAAACCTCTGACAAGACCACAAATACTAACCAACTCATGGTCCCAGATCTGAGAAACCTCTGACAAGACCACAAATACTAACCAACTCATGGTCCCAGGTCTCAGAAACCTCTGACGAGATCACAAACATCACTAACCAACTCGCGGTCCCAGATCTGAGAGACTTCAGATTAGACCACAAATAATAACCAACTCGTGGTCCCAGATCTGAGAAACCTCTGACAAGATCACAAATACTAACCAACTCATGGTCCCAGATCTGAGAAACCTCTGACAAGACCACAAATACTAACCAACTCATGGTCCCAGATCTGAGAAAGCTCTGACGAGACCACAAACACTAACCAACTCATGGTCCCAGATCTGAGAAACCTCTGACAAGACCACAAATACCACTAACCAACTCGTGGTCCCAGATCTGAGAAACCTCTGACAAGACCACAAATACTAACCAACTCGTGGTCCCAGATCTGAGAAACCTCTGACAAGACCACAAATACTAACCAACTCATGGTCCCAGATCTGAGAAACCTCAGACAAGACCACAAATACTAACCAACTCATGGTCCCAGATCTGAGAAACCTCTGACAAGACCACAAATACCACTAACCAACTCGTGGTCCCAGATCTAAGAAACCTCTGACAAGACCACAAATACTAACCAACTCGTGGTCCCAGATCTCAGAAACCTCTGACGAGACCACAAACACCACTAACCAACTTGTATGTCCCAGATCTGAGAGACTTCTGATGAGACCACAAATACTAACCAACTTGTGGTCCCAGATCTGAGAAAGCTCTGACGAGACCACAAACACTAACCAACTCGTGGTCCCAGATCTCAGAAACCTCTGACGAGACCACAAACACCACTAACCAACTCGTGGTCCCAGATCTGAGAAACCTCTAACGAGACCACAAATACTAACCAATTCGTGGTCCCAGATCTGAGAAACCTCTGACGAGACCACAAACACCACTAACCAACTCATGGTCCCAGATCTGAGAAACCTCTGACAAGACCACAAATACTAACCAACTCATGGTCCCAGATCTGAGAAACCTCTGACAAGACCACAAATACTAACCAACTCATGGTCCCGGGTCTCAGAAACCTCTGACGAGATCACAAACATCACTAACCAACTCGCGGTCCCAGATCTGAGAGACTTCAGATTAGACC
Source organism: Hyperolius riggenbachi (assembly GCF_040937935.1). Classification (NCBI taxonomy): domain Eukaryota; kingdom Metazoa; phylum Chordata; class Amphibia; order Anura; family Hyperoliidae; genus Hyperolius; species Hyperolius riggenbachi. Next base: position 163,301 of record NC_090649.1, on the reverse strand, counting down.
ACAAATACTAACCAACTCGTGGTCCCAGATCTGAGAAACCTCTGACAAGATCACAAATACTAACCAACTCATGGTCCCAGATCTGAGAAACCTCTGACAAGACCACAAATACTAACCAACTCATGGTCCCAGATCTGAGAAACCTCTGACAAGACCACAAATACTAACCAACTCATGGTCCCAGATCTGAGAAAGCTCTGACGAGACCACAAACACTAACCAACTCATGGTCCCAGATCTGAGAAACCTCTGACAAGACCACAAATACCACTAACCACCTCGTGGTCCCAGATCTGAGAAACCACTGACAAGACCACAAATACTAACCAACTCGTGGTCCCAGATCTCAGAAACCTCTGACGAGACCACAAACACTAACCAACTCTTGGTCCCAGATCTCAGAAACCTCTGACAAGACCACAAATACTAACCAACTCGTGGTCCCAGATCTGAGAAACCTCTGATGAGACCACAAACACCACTAACCAATTCATGGTCCCAGATCTCAGAAACCTCTAACGAGACCACAAACACTACTAACCAACTCGTGGTCCCAGATCTCAGAAACCTCTGACGAGACCACAAACACCACTAACCAACTTGTATGTCCCAGATCTGAGAGACTTCTGATGAGACCACAAATACTAACCAACTTGTGGTCCCAGATCTCAGAAACCTCTACCGAGACCACAAACACAGGATATCAGTACACGGGATATGGGAAGATCGATTAGTACTGATGGCAATGGATGAAGATGAGGGAATACAACAATATATATATGAGGACCAGTCCATACCTTCCCCTCCTGATCCACTCAGATGATTTCCTCCGCTGGACCCAGAGATATTGGGCCTTACAGGCCTGGGGCGGGGTCTGCTTGTGGTGACCTGAGCTCCCCCTGCTGGTCCATCAATGCAGTCATCTCCAGAATAGCCTTGGCAACACCTCCACTCCATATCAGTCACGCTCTTGTAGGCCACTTTATACCTGGGCCGCACATAGCTCCGATACCTGCAACATAGGAAGAACATTTCATTCCCAGACAGTAGTGAAGATCAGGAAATTCTGCAGCTATCAGTAAGAAAAGCATCCCCCAGACATGTGCAGCCCATGACACATACGGTAAGGACCTCCTCTCTCTGCAGTGCACCCCCCCCCCCTTTCTCTTGTGAGTACACGGCATTACAAGGGGTACATGTGATGGTTACTATGCTGGGGGTACGTGGTGAGTACAGGGCAGTACAAGGGGTACATGTGATGGTTACTATGCTGGGGGTACGTGGTGAGTACAGGGCATTACAAGGGGTACATGTGATAATGATTACTATGCTGGGGGTACGTGGTGAGTACAGGGCAGTACAAGGGGTACATGTGATGGTTACTATGCTGGGGGTACGTGGTGAGTACAGGGCATTACAAGGGGTACATGTGATAATGGTTACTATGCTGGGGGTACGTGGTGAGTACAGGGCAGTACAAGGGGTACATGTGATGGTTACTATGCTGGGGGTACGTGGTGAGTACACGGCATTACAAGGGGTACATGTGATAATGGTTACTATGCTGGGGGTACGTGGTGAGTACAGGGCATTACAAGGGGTACATGTGATAATGGTTACTATGCTGGGGGTACGTGGTGAGTACAGGGCATTACAAGGGGTACATGTGATAATGATTACTATGCTGGGGGTACGTGGTGAGTACAGGGCATTACAAGGGGTACATGTGATAATGGTTACTATGCTGGGGGTACGTGGTGAGGACAGGGCATTACAAGGGGTACATGTGATAATGGTTACTATGCTGGGGGTACGTGGTGAGTACAGGGCATTACAAGGGGTACATGTGATAATGATTACTATGCTGGGGGTACGTGGTGAGTACAGGCAGTACAAGGGGTACATGTGATAATGATTACTATGCTGGGGGTACGTGGTGAGTACAGGGCATTACAAGGGGTACATGTGATAATGGTTACTATGCTGGGGGTACATGGTGAGTACAGGGCATTACAAGGGGTACATGTGATAATGGTTACTATGCTGGGGGTACGTGGTGAGTACAGGGCATTACAAGGGGTACATGTGATAATGATTACTATGCTGGGGGTACGTGGTGAGTACAGGGCATTACAAGGGGTACATGTGATAATGGTTACTATGCTGGGGGTACGTGGTGAGTACAGGGCATTACAAGGGGTACATGTGATAATGGTTACTATGCTGGGGGTACGTGGTGAGTACAGGGCAGTACAAGGGGTACATGTGATGGTTACTATGCTGGGGGTACGTGGTGAGTACAGGGCATTACAAGGGGTACATGTGATAATGATTACTATGCTGGGGGTACGTGGTGAGTACACGGCATTACAAGGGGTACATGTGATAATGGTTACTATGCTTGGGGTACGTGGTGAGTACAGGGCATTACAAGGGGTACATGTGATGGTTACTATGCTGGGGGTACGTGGTGAGTACAGGGCATTACAAGGGGTACATGTGATGGTTACTATGCTGGGGGTACGTGGTGAGTACAGGGCATTACAAGGGGTACATGTGATAATGATTACTATGCTGGGGGTACGTGGTGAGTACAGGGCATTACAAGGGGTACATGTGATGGTTACTATGCTGGGGGTACGTGGTGAGTACAGGGCATTACAAGGGGTACATGTGATGGTTACTATGCTGGGGGTACGTGGTGAGTACAGGGCAGTACAAGGGGTACATGTGATAATGGTTACTATGCTGGGGGTACGTGGTGAGTACAGGGCATTACAAGGGGTACATGTGATAATGATTACTATGCTGGGGGTACGTGGTGAGTACAGGGCATTACAAGGGGTACATGTGATAATGGTTACTATGCTGGGGGTACATGGTGAGTACAGGGCATTACAAGGGGTACATGTGATGGTTACTATGCTGGGGGTACGTGGTGAGTACAGGGCATTACAAGGGGTACATGTGATGGTTACTATGCTGGGGGTACGTGGTGAGTACAGGGCAGTACAAGGGGTACATGTGATAATGGTTACTATGCTGGGGGTACGTGGTGAGTACAGGGCATTACAAGGGGTACATGTGATAATGATTACTATGCTGGGGGTACGTGGTGAGTACAGAGCATTACAAGGGGTACATGTGATAATGGTTACTATGCTGGGGGTACGTGGTGAGTACAGGGCATTACAAGGGGTACATGTGATGGTTACTATGCTGGGGGTACGTGGTGAGTACAGGGCATTACAAGGGGTACATGTGATAATGGTTACTATGCTGGGGGTACATGGTGAGTACAGGGCATTACAAGGGGTACATGTGATAATGGTTACTATGCTGGGGGTACGTGGTGAGTACAGGGCATTACAAGGGGTACATGTGATAATGGTTACTATGCTGGGGGTACGTGGTGAGTACAGGGCATTACAAGGGGTACATGTGATGGTTACTATGCTGGGGGTACGTGGTGAGTACAGGGCATTACAAGGGGTACATGTGATAATGATTACTATGCTGGGGGTACGTGGTGAGTACAGGGCATTACAAGGGGTACATGTGATAATGGTTACTATGCTGGGGGTACGTGGTGAGTACAGGGCATTACAAGGGGTACATGTGATAATGATTACTATGCTGGGGGTACGTGGTGAGTACAGAGCATTACAAGGGGTACATGTGATAATGGTTACTATGCTGGGGGTACGTGGTGAGTACTAGGCATTACAAGGGGTACATGTGATAATGGTTACTATGCTGGGGGTACGTGGTGAGTACAGGGCATTACAAGGGGTACATGTGATAATGGTTACTATGCTGGGGGTACGTGGTGAGTACAGGGCATTACAAGGGGTACATGTGATAATGGTTACTATGCTGGGGGTACGTGGTGAGTACAGGGCATTACAAGTGGTACATGTGATAATGGTTACTATGCTGGGGGTACGTGGTGAGTACAGGGCATTACAAGGGGTACATGTGATGGTTACTATGCTGGGGGTACGTGGTGAGTACAGGGCATTACAAGGGGTACATGTGATAATGATTACTATGCTGGGGGTACGTGGTGAGTACAGGGCATTACAAGGGGTACATGTGATAATGGTTACTATGCTGGGGGTACGTGGTGAGTACAGGGCATTACAAGGGGTACATGTGATAATGGTTACTATGCTGGGGGTACATGGTGAGTACAGGGCAGTACAAGGGGTACATGTGACAATGATTACTATGCTGGGGGTACGTGGTGAGTACAGGCAGTACAAGGGGTACATGTGATAATGGTTACTATGCTGGGGGTACGTGGTGAGTACACGGCATTACAAGGGGTACATGTGATAATGGTTACTATGCTGGGGGTACGTGGTGAGTACAGGGCATTACAAGGGGTACATGTGATAATGGTTACTATGCTGGGGGTACGTGGTGAGTACTAGGCATTACAAGGGGTACATGTGATAATGGTTACTATGCTGGGGGTACGTGGTGAGTACAGGGCATTACAAGGGGTACATGTGATAATGGTTACTATGCTGGGGGTACGTGGTGAGTACAGGGCATTACAAGGGGTACATGTGATAATGGTTACTATGCTGGGGGTACATGGTGAGTACAGGGCATTACAAGGGGTACATGTGATAATGGTTACTATGCTGGGGGTACGTGGTGAGTACAGGGCATTACAAGGGGTACATGTGATAATGGTTACTATGCTGGGGGTACGTGGTGAGTACAGGGCATTACAAGGGGTACATGTGATAATGGTTACTATGCTGGGGGTACGTGGTGAGTACAGGGCATTACAAGGGGTACATGTGATGGTTACTATGCTGGGGGTACGTGGTGAGTACAGGGCATTACAAGGGGTACATGTGATGGTTACTATGCTGGGGGTACGTGGTGAGTACAGGGCATTACAAGGGGTACATGTGATAATGGTTACTATGCTGGGGGTACATGGTGAGTACAGGGCATTACAAGGGGTACATGTGATAATGGTTACTATGCTGGGGGTACGTGGTGAGTACAGGGCATTACAAGGGGTACATGTGATAATGGTTACTATGCTGGGGGTACGTGGTGAGTACAGGGCATTACAAGGGGTACATGTGATGGTTACTATGCTGGGGGTACGTGGTGAGTACAGGGCATTACAAGGGGTACATGTGATAATGATTACTATGCTGGGGGTACGTGGTGAGTACTAGGCATTACAAGGGGTACATGTGATAATGGTTACTATGCTGGGGGTACGTGGTGAGTACAGGGCATTACAAGGGGTACATGTGATAATGGTTACTATGCTGGGGGTACGTGGTGAGTACAGGGCATTACAAGGGGTACATGTGATAATGGTTACTATGCTGGGGGTACATGGTGAGTACAGGGCATTACAAGGGGTACATGTGATAATGGTTACTATGCTGGGGGTACGTGGTGAGTACAGGGCATTACAAGGGGTACATGTGATAATGATTACTATGCTGGGGGTACGTGGTGAGTACAGGCATTACAAGGGGTACATGTGATAATGGTTACTATGCTGGGGGTACGTGGTGAGTACAGGGCATTACAAGGGGTACATGTGATAATGGTTACTATGCTGGGGGTACGTGGTGAGTACAGGGCATTACAAGGGGTACATGTGATAATGGTTACTATGCTGGGGGTACGTGGTGAGTACAGGGCATTACAAGGGGTACATGTGATAATGGTTACTATGCTGGGGGTACGTGGTGAGTACAGGGCATTACAAGGGGTACATGTGATAATGATTACTATGCTGGGGGTACGTGGTGAGTACAGGCAGTACAAGGGGTACATGTGATAATGGTTACTATGCTGGGGGTACGTGGTGAGTACAGGGCATTACAAGGGGTACATGTGATAATGGTTACTATGCTGGGGGTACATGGTGAGTACAGGGCATTACAAGGGGTACATGTGATAATGGTTACTATGCTGGGGGTACGTGGTGAGTACAGGGCATTACAAGGGGTACATGTGATAATGGTTACTATGCTGGGGGTACGTGGTGAGTACAGGGCAGTACAAGGGGTACATGTGATAATGGTTACTATGCTGGGGGTACGTGGTGAGTACAGGGCATTACAAGGGGTACATGTGATAATGGTTACTATGCTGGGGGTACATGGTGAGTACAGGGCATTACAAGGGGTACATGTGATAATGGTTACTATGCTGGGGGTACGTGGTGAGTACAGGGCATTACAAGGGGTACAGGTGATAATGGTTACTATGCTGGGGGTACGTGGTGAGTACAGGGCAGTACAAGGGGTACATGTGATAATGGTTACTATGCTGGGGGTACGTGGTGAGTACAGGGCATTACAAGGGGTACATGTGATAATGGTTACTATGCTGGGGGTACGTGGTGAGTACAGGGCATTACAAGGGGTACATGTGATAATGCTTACTATGCTGGGGGTACGTGGTGAGTACAGGGCATTACAAGGGGTACATGTGATAATGGTTACTATGCTGGGGGTACGTGGTGAGTACAGGGCATTACAAGGGGTACATGTGATAATGGTTACTATGCTGGGGGTACGTGGTGAGTACAGGGCATTACAAGGGGTACATGTGATAATGGTTACTATGCTGGGGGTACGTGGTGAGTACAGGGCATTACAAGGGGTACATGTGATAATGGTTACTATGCTGGGGGTACGTGGTGAGTACAGGGCATTACAAGGGGTACATGTGATAATGATTACTATGCTGGGGGTACGTGGTGAGTACAGGGCATTACAAGGGGTACATGTGATAATGATTACTATGCTGGGGGTACGTGGTGAGTACAGGGCATTACAAGGGGTACATGTGATAATGGTTACTATGCTGGGGGTACATGGTGAGTACAGGGCATTACAAGGGGTACATGTGATAATGGTTACTATGCTGGGGGTACGTGGTGAGTACAGGGCAGTACAAGGGGTACATGTGATAATGGTTACTATGCTGGGGGTACGTGGTGAGTACAGGGCATTACAAGGGGTACATGTGATAATGGTTACTATGCTGGGGGTACGTGGTGAGTACAGGGCATTACAAGGGGTACATGTGATAATGATTACTATGCTGGGGGTACGTGGTGAGTACAGGGCATTACAAGGGTTACATGTGATAATGGTTACTATGCTGGGGGTACGTGGTGAGTACAGGCATTACAAGGGGTACATGTGATAATGGTTACTATGCTGGGGGTACGTGGTGAGTACAGGGCATTACAAGGGGTACATGTGATAATGATTACTATGCTGGGGGTACGTGGTGAGTACAGGGCATTACAAGGGGTACATGTGATAATGATTACTATGCTGGGGGTACGTGGTGAGTACAGGGCATTACAAGGGGTACATGTGATAATGGTTACTATGCTGGGGGTACGTGGTGAGTACAGGGCATTACAAGGGGTACATGTGATAATGGTTACTATGCTGGGGGTACATGGTGAGTACAGGGCATTACAAGGGGTACATGTGATAATGGTTACTATGCTGGGGGTACATGGTGAGTACAGGGCATTACAAGGGGTACATGTGATAATGATTACTATGCTGGGGGTACGTGGTGAGTACAGGGCATTACAAGGGGTACATGTGACAATGATTACTAGATTACTATGCTGGGGGTACGTGGTGAGTACAGGGCATTACAAGGGGTACATGTGATAATGATTACTATGCTGGGGGTACGTGGTGAGTACAGGGCAGTACAAGGGGTACATGTGATAATGGTTACTATGCTGGGGGTACGTGGTGAGTACAGGCATTACAAGGGGTACATGTGATAATGGTTACTATGCTGGGGGTACGTGGTGAGTACAGGGCATTACAAGGGGTACATGTGATAATCATTACTATGCTGGGGGTACGTGGTGAGTACAGGGCATTACAAGGGGTACATGTGATAATGGTTACTATGCTGGGGGTACGTGGTGAGTACAGGGCATTACAAGGGGTACATGTGATAATGGTTACTATGCTGGGGGTACGTGGTGAGTACAGGCATTACAAGGGGTACATGTGATAATGATTACTATGCTGGGGGTACGTGGTGAGTACAGGCATTACAAGGGGTACATGTGATAATAGTTACTATGCTGGGGGTACGTGGTGAGTACAGGGCATTACAAGGGGTACATGTGATAATGATTACTATGCTGGGGGTACGTGGTGAGTACAGGGCAGTACAAGGGGTACATGTGATAATGGTTACTATGCTGGGGGTACGTGGTGAGTACAGGCATTACAAGGGGTACATGTGATAATGGTTACTATGCTGGGGGTACGTGGTGAGTACAGGGCATTACAAGGGGTACATGTGATAATCATTACTATGCTGGGGGTACGTGGTGAGTACAGGGCATTACAGGGGGTACATGTGATAATGATTACTATGCTGGGGGTACGTGGTGAGTACAGGGCATTACAGGGGGTACATGTGATAATGGTTACTATGCTGGGGGTACGTGGTGAGTACAGGCAGTACAAGGGGTACATGTGATAATGGTTACTATGCTGGGGGTACGTGGTGAGTACAGGGCATTACAAGGGGTACATGTGATAATGGTTACTATGCTGGGGGTACATGGTGAGTACAGGGCATTACAAGGGGTACATGTGATAATCATTACTATGCTGGGGGTACGTGGTGAGTACAGGGCATTACAAGGGGTACATGTGATAATGGTTACTATGCTGGGGGTACGTGGTGAGTACAGGGCATTACAAGGGGTACATGTGATTATGGTTACTATGCTGGGGGTACGTGGTGAGTACAGGGCATTACAAGGGGTACATGTGATAATGGTTACTATGCTGGGGGTACGTGGTGAGTACAGGGCATTACAAGGGGTACATGTGATAATGGTTACTATGCTGGGGGTACGTGGTGAGTACAGGGCATTACAAGGGGTACATGTGATAATGATTACTATGCTGGGGGTACGTGGTGAGTACAGGGCATTACAAGGGGTACATGTGATAATGGTTACTATGCTGGGGGTACGTGGTGAGTACAGGGCATTACAAGGGGTACATGTGACAATGATTACTATGCTGGCGGTACATGGTGAGTACAGGGCATTACAAGGGGTACATGTGATAATGGTTACTATGCTGGGGGTACGTGGTGAGTACAGGGCATTACAAGGGTTACATGTGATAATGGTTACTATGCTGGGGGTACGTGGTGAGTACAGGGCATTACAAGGGGTACATGTGATAATGGTTACTATGCTGGGGGTACATGGTGAGTACACGGCATTACAAGGGGTACATGTGATAATGGTTACTATGCTGGGGGTACGTGGTGAGTACAGGGCATTACAAGGGGTACATGTGACAATGATTACTATGCTGGGGGTACGTGGTGAGTACAGGGCATTACAAGGGGTACATGTGATAATGGTTACTATGCTGGGGGTACATGGTGAGTACAGGGCATTACAAGGGGTACATGTGATAATGGTTACTATGCTGGGGGTACGTGGTGAGTACAGGGCAGTACAAGGGGTACATGTGATAATGGTTACTATGCTGGGGGTACGTGGTGAGTACAGGGCATTACAAGGGGTACATGTGATAATGGTTACTATGCTGGGGGTACATGTGATAATGGTTACTATGCTGGGGGTACATGGTGAGTACAGGGCATTACAAGGGGTACATGTGATAATGGTTACTATGCTGGGGGTACATGGTGAGTACAGGGCAGTACAAGGGGTACATGTGATAATGGTTACTATGCTTGGGGTACGTGGTGAGTACAGGGCATTACAAGGGGTACATGTGATAATGGTTACTATGCTGGGGGTACATGGTGAGTACAGGGCAGTACAAGGGGTACATGTGATAATGATTACTATGCTGGGGGTACGTGGTGAGTACAGGGCAGTACAAGGGGTACATGTGATAATGGTTACTATGCTGGGGGTACGTGGTGAGTACAGGCATTACAAGGGGTACATGTGATAATGGTTACTATGCTGGGGGTACGTGGTGAGTACAGGGCATTACAAGGGGTACATGTGATAATGGTTACTATGCTGGGGGTACATGGTGAGTACAGGGCATTACAAGGGGTACATGTGATAATGGTTACTATGCTGGGGGTACGTGGTGAGTACAGGGCATTACAAGGGGTACATGTGATAATGATTACTATGCTGGGGGTACGTGGTGAGTACAGGGCATTACAAGGGGTACATGTGATAATGATTACTATGCTGGGGGTACGTGGTGAGTACAGGGCATTACAAGGGGTACATGTGATAATGGTTACTATGCTGGGGGTACGTGGTGAGTACAGAGCAGTACAAGGGGTACGTGTGATAATGGTTACTATGCTGGAGGCACATGGTGAGTACAGGGCATTACAAGGGGTACATGTGATAATGGTTACTATGCTGGGGGTACGTGGTGAGTACAGGGCATTACAAGGGGTACATGTGATAATCATTACTATGCTGGGGGTACGTGGTGAGTACAGGGCATTACAAGGGTTACATGTGATAATGGTTACTATGCTGGGGGTACGTGGTGAGTACAGGGCATTACAAGGGGTACATGTGATAATGGTTACTATGCTGGGGGTACATGGTGAGTACAGGGCATTACAAGGGGTACATGTGATAATGGTTACTATGCTGGGGGTACGTGGTGAGTACAGGGCATTACAAGGGGTACATGTGATAATGGTTACTATGCTGGTGGTACGTGGTGAGTACAGGGCATTACAAGGGGTACATGTGATAATGATTACTATGCTGGGGGTACGTGGTGAGTACAGGGCATTACAAGGGGTACATGTGATAATGGTTACTATGCTGGGGGTACATGGTGAGTACAGGGCATTACAAGGGGTACATGTGATAATGGTTACTATGCTGGGGGTACGTGGTGAGTACAGGGCATTACAAGGGGTACATGTGATAATGGTTACTATGCTGGGGGTACGTGGTGAGTACAGGGCATTACAAGGGGTACATGTGATAATGGTTACTATGCTGGAGGCACATGGTGAGTACAGGGCATTACAAGGGGTACATGTGATAATGGTTACTATGCTGGGGGTACGTGGTGAGTACAGGGCATTACAAGGGGTACTCCACAGGCTCCAAACTTGCGTTTGACTTCTTTATTCGAGCAACAGCACACACTACATGTTACGGGTACTCTGACCCTTCATCAGGTGTAACCGCCCACCACCACACCACCCCTTATATAGGACCACCCACAGGAAGTACAACCCCCTGAAAGTCCAACATAAGTCCACAGGAAGTTCTATGTGATAAATTGCAAGTGACATAATAAACAAATATATACAATATCTAAATCCTCATACAGGGAACTACTATACCGTCTACCCTGCAAGAACAAGATGAGGGGTCATCCATATCCCGCAATTTATAGAGGCCCACATTAGAATTCTTTCCTGTAAAAAATTAAGGAAAACATTCTTGTAAGGAATTAAAGGAAACATTTGAAACTCACATTTTCATTTAATCCTCTAGGATTCACACAATCTAGTTTCCTTATCCACTCCACCTCTCTGCGGAGTAATACCTTTTCTCTATCCCCTCCTCGTCTAAGAGGGGGAATAGAATCCACTACCATCCATTTCAGCTGAGATGCTGAATGTCCAGCCTGATAAAAATGTCTAGCCACCGGGACATTTTGTTTCTCAGGGTTTTTATAAAAATCTGAGATGCTCCTTTTATGCTCCTGAATACGGACTTTTACATTTCGGGTGGTCTCCCCTACATACACCAGCCCGCAAGGACACTTTAAAGCATATACGGCATACTCTGTGTTGCAGTTATAGTTACCACCCACTCTGATCCTTTGACCAGTGTGGGGGTGGGAGATACATTCTCCCTTAATCACAGCAGAGCAGCAATTGCAAGAGCTACAAGGATGCGTGCCTCTGCGACCAATCGTCTGTCTTGGTTTCGGATCCCTTTTACATACAAAATTGGCCACTGTTCTGCCTCTCCTGTATGCAAACAAGGGAATATCTTTGAAAAGAGAACCAACCTCTGAATCTTTCTGTAGAATAGGCCAGAACTTACGTATTATCCCTCTTATTTTCCTACAGAGGTGGCCAAAATGTAAAACCAACGGAATTCTTTCAGACTTTTTGTTCTTGTTCGTTCCTGATACCAACAAGGACCCTCTGCCTATAGTGCCTACTTCTTCACTAACTTGTAACAATCTATCCTTGTCGAAACCTTTCTCCACAAAATTGTCTACAAGCCTAGCAGCAGCCTCACGGTACTCAGTATCAGTGGACGAAATTCTCCGAGCGCGTAAAAATCGTCCCTTCGGTATGCTTTTTTTAAGTTTTTCATCATGAAAGCTGTCCATGCGCAGTAAATTATTTCTTTCAGTCGGCTTCCATAACAATTTCGTCCGAAACCTACCATCACCCTTGCTGATGGTTACGTCTAAGAAATGTATGCTCTCCACTGAGCATTCCGCCGTGAATTTGATGGTTGAATGCATTGCATTCGCCTCATCTACCATTTTGTGGAAAGAGGTTTCTGAACCCCTCCACAAAATGAGTATGTCGTCCACGAATCTGAAGTAACCCTGAAGCTGCTGTTTGTAACTAGGATTCTGCAAGAACATTTGATTTTCTAATTTTGTTAAAAATAAATTTGCAAATGACGGAGCTACAGGTGACCCCATACTTGTGCCCTGTGTCTGCACGTAAAAATTTTCCTTGAATTTGAAATAGTTCTGCCGCAAAACCATGTCCAAACAATCTAGTAAAAAGTAGATTTTATTGTGATGCACATTGGTTTCCAAGAGCTTTTCTTCAATACACTCCATCCCCTCAACATGGGGTATGGAGGTGAACAAGCTTTGTACATCCAAAGTACATAACAGCAAATCATCAGGAACACCAGAAAAATCATTCAACCGATTTAGCAAATCTGTAGTATCTTTCAGACATGTAGGAATCATTTCAGCAAGTGGTTGAAGGTGCCCATCAACATATTTCGACAGCGGATACAAAACTGAATTCATGCTGGAGACAATTGGCCTGCCTGGTGGATCCTCGAGACTCTTGTGAATTTTTGGTAGTAGGTACAACTCAGGCACCTGGGGGTACTCAGTAGTCAAGTAAGATGCGATTGATTTGTCAATGGTCCCTAAAAGCAGGGCATCACTGACCATCATATCAACCTTACGTTTAATATCCCAAGTGGGATTACGATCACAGAGTCGATAATGTCCAGGCACGGCCAATTGTCTCTCAGCCTCCGCCTCATAGGCAGAACGGTCAAGTACCACAATTGCGCCGCCCTTGTCTGCTTTAGTGACATAAATATCATTATTCTGAGCAAGTTGCTTAAGAGCATATCTTTCAGAAGAAGACAGGTTGTCATGAAACCTTCTATGCCTGGCTTGATCAAACAATTTGGCTGCCTCACTATTGACAACCTTCTCAAACGTTTCTAATGCACCACATTTGACATCAGGCGTCCAGTTGCTTTTTTTAAATAAGCCATGTCCATTAGTCCTGGAATCAACAGGTAAAGAATCTTTAAAGTGAACCTTCAGTTTCAGACTACGTATAAATCTGTAAAAGTCAACTTCCCATTCAAATAAATTCACTGGGGAAGAGGGTACATAACCTAAACCTTTCTGCAGCACTTCAAGTTCCGCATTTTGTAGCGCATACTGAGATAAATTCACCACAAGGCTTACCTCCCCCCCTGTGGACCCCGTCTCGGGTACTGGTCCCTTGCAATAGGTAATCAGGGATTCCGTCGTTGCTGGCTCTTGCCTCGACTGCCTTGAGCGTTTCCTGCCTCTCCGGCTGCGGGGTGGAAGGAGTCCCCTGTTTGGTGAAAAACCTGCTCTCTTTGGGCTGTAGCAGATCCAGATGAGGAGTCCTCCTGAGTGCCGCTACCTGCTGGGTCACCACTGCCTCTGTGCGGCGGTGGGCGCTTCCTCCATCTCCGGCGCTTCCCGGCGGGCGGCTTCCTTGGTTCAGCTGGGGGCATTGACGCACTTCCGGTTTGCGGGTCAGCGTCCTCCGGCTCTGTTTGTCGGCGCCAGCGTCTCTCCGTCTTCCACGTGTAAACCCTGGACAGACGGTAATCCTCTGCATCACGGAATTTCTTCCTCTGTTTGCGGGTAAGAGATTCCTTTTTCATTGCGGCTAACTTTTCGTCAATGCGATCCATTGTAGCATCATAATCGGCAGGCTCAACAGCTTCTTTGATTTCTAGCTCCAATTTGTCACTCTCCTTATTCAGGGCAGCAATATGGACACCAAGGCTAGTGATGGGCGAACACCTGGATGTTCGGGTTCGGGAAAGTTCGCCGAACATGGCCGAGATGTTCGGCATGTTCGGGCCGAACCCCGAACTTTCCGAACATCCAGCTTTTGGGGGCCATATGGGGTCGCAGGCATAAGGGGGGAGCATGCCCCGATCGCGGGGGGGGTCGGAAATTCCCCCCACCCCCTCCGCTAGCGCTCCCCCCTCTGCCCGCTTCCCCATACAAAAGTTTAAGCAAAGTACCTGTAGTGGATGGCCTGGCAGTGGGCGGCACTGTGGAGTGAGGAGGAGGAGTCCGGAGAGTGACGAGTTGAGGGAGGCCGGGCAGCGGGCGGTTCAGCGGAAGTACCCTTGTGGTACTTCCGCCCTTTCTCTGACCTCACGCCCGCTGCCCGGCCTCCCTCAACTCGTCACTCTCCGGACTCCTCCTCCTCACTCCACAGTGCCGCCCACTGCCAGGCCATCCACTACAGGTACTTTGCTTAAACTTTTGTATGGGGAAGCGGGCAGAGGGGGGAGCGCTAGCGGAGGGGGTGGGGGGAATTTCCGACCCCCCCCGCGATCGGGGCATGCTCCCCCCTTATGCCTGCGACCCCATAGGGGGGCAGTATTCGGCCGAACAGGGCCCTGTTCGGCCGAACAGGGGCCCTGTTCGGCCCTGTTCGGCGGCCATTAGAAGTTCGTGGCGAACCCGACCTTAAAAGGCCGAACACCATCAGGTGTTCGGCCGAACGCGAACATCACCCGAACAGGGTGATGTTCTGCAGAACCCGAACAGTGGCGAACACTGTTCGCCCAACACTAACCAAGGCGTTCAATCGTGAGTACCATCACGTCTAGCGAGCCTTTATTCAGGATCTCAAAGAAACGTGCAATAAATGTCTGATCATGTGTAAGCAATGTAGATCTTAATCCTATACGATATCCCCTGGGAATCCTCTTTTGACGGACATAATCAGCCAGAAAGCTCTGATGGATAGTGTAGCTGAGAGCAGTTTTCTTTAAATCCAGCAAGTGTAATTCTTTTGCTGATACTGTCTCTGTCGGATCTGACACATCTAAATCCACGACTTGGCTCAGAATTTGCTCAATCATCCCATCGTTGTAGGAAAAGGTATTCGCCCCTACTTCATCGGTAGGGACAGTGGTTGTGTCCGTGGGGTTGCTCATTGTGAAGACTCAATAGGTATGGTGTCAAGGTACACTTCAATCTTAAGCACCTATGAGTCCAGGACTAATGGACATGGCTTATTTAAAAAAAGCAACTGGACACCTAATGTCAAATGTGGTGCATTAGAAACGTTTGAGAAGGTTGTCAATAGTGAGGCAGCCAAATTGTTTGATCAAGCCAGGCATAGAAGGTTTCATGACAACCTGTCTTCTTCTGAAAGATATGCTCTTAAGCAACTTGCTCAGAATAATGATATTTATGTCACTAAAGCAGACAAGGGCGGCGCAATTGTGGTACTTGACCGTTCTGCCTATGAGGCGGAGGCTGAGAGACAATTGGCCGTGCCTGGACATTATCGACTCTGTGATCGTAATCCCACTTGGGATATTAAACGTAAGGTTGATATGATGGTCAGTGATGCCCTGCTTTTAGGGACCATTGACAAATCAATCGCATCTTACTTGACTACTGAGTACCCCCAGGTGCCTGAGTTGTACCTACTACCAAAAATTCACAAGAGTCTCGAGGATCCACCAGGCAGGCCAATTGTCTCCAGCATGAATTCAGTTTTGTATCCGCTGTCGAAATATGTTGATGGGCACCTTCAACCACTTGCTGAAATGATTCCTACATGTCTGAAAGATACTACAGATTTGCTAAATCGGTTGAATGATTTTTCTGATGTTCCTGATGATTTGCTGTTATGTACTTTGGATGTACAAAGCTTGTTCACCTCCATACCCCATGTTGAGGGGATGGAGTGTATTGAAGAAAAGCTCTTGGAAACCAATGTGCATCACAATAAAATCTACTTTTTACTAGATTGTTTGGACATGGTTTTGCGGCAGAACTATTTCAAATTCAAGGAAAATTTTTACGTGCAGACACAGGGCACAAGTATGGGGTCACCTGTAGCTCCGTCATTTGCAAATTTATTTTTAACAAAATTAGAAAATCAAATGTTCTTGCAGAATCCTAGTTACAAACAGCAGCTTCAGGGTTACTTCAGATTCATGGACGACATACTCATTTTGTGGAGGGGTTCAGAAACCTCTTTCCACAAAATGGTAGATGAGGCGAATGCAATGCATTCAACCATCAAATTCACGGCGGAATGCTCAGTGGAGAGCATACATTTCTTAGACGTAACCATCAGCAAGGGTGATGGTAGGTTTCGGACGAAATTGTTTCGGAAGCCGACTGAAAGAAATAATTTACTGCGCATGGACAGCTTTCATGATGAAAAACTTAAAAAAAGCATACCGAAGGGACGATTTTTACGCGCTCGGAGAATTTCGTCCACTGATACTGAGTACCGTGAGGCTGCTACTAGGCTTGTAGACAATTTTGTGGAGAAAGGTTTCGACAAGGATAGATTGTTACAAGTTAGTGAAGAAGTAGGCACTATAGGCAGAGGGTCCTTGTTGGTATCAGGAACGAACAAGAACAAAAAGTCTGAAAGAATTCCGTTGGTTTTACATTTTGGCCACCTCTCTAGGAAAATAAGAGGGATAATACGTAAGTTCTGGCCTATTCTACAGAAAGATTCAGAGGTTGGTTCTCTTTTCAAAGATATTCCCTTGTTTGCATACAGGAGAGGCAGAACAGTGGCCAATTTTGTATGTAAAAGGGATCCGAAACCAAGACAGACGATTGGTCGCAGAGGCACGCATCCTTGTTGCTCTTGCAATTGCTGCTCTGCGGTGATTAAGGGAGAATGTATCTCCCACCCCCACACTGGTCAAAGGATCAGAGTGGGTGGTAACTATAACTGCAACACAGAGTATGCCGTATATGCTTTAAAGTGTCCTTGCGGGCTGGTGTATGTAGGGGAGACCACCCGAAATGTAAAAGTCCGTATTCAGGAGCATAAAAGGAGCATCTCAGATTTTTATAAAAACCCTGAGAAACAAAATGTCCCGGTGGCTAGACATTTTTATCAGGCTGGACATTCAGCATCTCCGCTGAAATGGATGGTAGTGGATTCTATTCCCCCTCTTAGACGAGGAGGGGATAGAGAAAAGGTATTACTCCGCAGAGAGGTGGAGTGGATAAGGAAACTAGATTGTGTGAATCCTAGAGGATTAAATGAAAATGTGAGTTTCAAATGTTTCCTTTAATTCCTTACAAGAATGTTTTCCTTAATTTTTTACAGGAAAGAATTCTAATGTGGGCCTCTATAAATTGCGGGATATGGATGACCCCTCATCTTGTTCTTGCAGGGTAGACGGTATAGTAGTTCCCTGTATGAGGATTTAGATATTGTATATATTTGTTTATTATGTCACTTGCAATTTATCACATAGAACTTCCTGTGGACTTATGTTGGACTTTCAGGGGGTTGTACTTCCTGTGGGTGGTCCTATATAAGGGGTGGTGTGGTGGTGGGCGGTTACACCTGATGAAGGGTCAGAGTACCCGTAACATGTAGTGTGTGCTGTTGCTCGAATAAAGAAGTCAAACGCAAGTTTGGAGCCTGTGGAGTGCCTTCTTCTACCTATTGGATAAGTTGTTGCTTTGCAGGGGTGGTGTACCTGCAGGAGAGGAGCACCGGCTGTTGCTACCTGGCCAAGGGATAGCAGAGGTGAGACTCATAGGTGCTTAAGATTGAAACATTACAAGGGGTACATGTGATAATGGTTACTATGCTGGGGGTACATGTGATAATTGGTTACTATGCTGGGGGTACATGGTGAGTACAGGGCATTACAAGGGGTACATGTGATAATGGTTACTATGCTGGGGGTACGTGGTGAGTACAGGGCATTACAAGGGGTACATGTGATAATGGTTACTATGCTGGGGGTACCTGGTGAGTACAGGGCATTACAAGGGGTACATGTGATAATGGTTACTATGCTGGGGGTACGTGGTGAGTACAGGGCATTACAAGGGGTACATGTGATAATGGTTACTATGCTGGGGGTACGTGGTGAGTACAGGGCATTACAAGGGGTACATGTGATAATGGTTACTATGCTGGGGGTACGTGGTGAGTACAGGGCATTACAAGGGGTACATGTGATAATGGTTACTATGCTGGGGGTACGTGGTGAGTACAGGCAGTACAAGGGGTACATGTGATAATGGTTACTATGCTGGGGGTACGTGGTGAGTACAGGGCAGTACAAGGGGTACATGTGATAATGGTTACTATGCTGGGGGTACATGGTGAGTACAGGGCATTACAAGGGGTAGATGTGATAATGGTTACTATGCTGGAGGCACATGGTGAGTACAGGCAGTACAAGGGGTACATGTGATAATGATTACTATGCTGGGGGTACGTGGTGAGTACAGGGCATTACAAGGGGTACATGTGATAATGGTTACTATGCTGGGGGTACGTGGTGAGTACAGGGCATTACAAGGGGTACATGTGATAATGGTTACTATGCTGGGGGTACATGTGATAATTGGTTACTATGCTGGGGGTACATGGTGAGTACAGGGCATTACAAGGGGTACATGTGATAATGATTACTATGCTGGGGGTACGTGGTGAGTACAGGGCATTACAAGGGGTACATGTGATAATGGTTACTATGCTGGGGGTACGTGGTGAGTACAGGGCATTACAAGGGGTACATGTGATAATGGTTACTATGCTGGGGGTACGTGGTGAGTACAGGGCATTACAAGGGGTACATGTGATAATGGTTACTATGCTGGGGGTACGTGGTGAGTACAGGGCATTACAAGGGGTACATGTGATAATGGTTACTATGCTGGGGGTACGTGGTGAGTACAGGGCATTACAAGGGGTACATGTGATAATGGTTACTATGCTGGGGGTACGTGGTGAGTACAGGCAGTACAAGGGGTACATGTGATAATGGTTACTATGCTGGGGGTACGTGGTGAGTACAGGGCAGTACAAGGGGTACATGTGATAATGGTTACTATGCTGGGGGTACATGGTGAGTACAGGGCATTACAAGGGGTAGATGTGATAATGGTTACTATGCTGGAGGCACATGGTGAGTACAGGCAGTACAAGGGGTACATGTGATAATGATTACTATGCTGGGGGTACGTGGTGAGTACAGGGCATTACAAGGGGTACATGTGATAATGGTTACTATGCTGGGGGTACGTGGTGAGTACAGGGCATTACAAGGGGTACATGTGATAATGGTTACTATGCTGGGGGTACATGTGATAATGGTTACTATGCTGGGGGTACTTGCTGAGTACAGGGCATTACAAGGGGTACATGTGATAATGGTTACTATGCTGGGGGTACATGTGATAATGGTTACTATGCTGGGGGTACATGTGATAATGGTTACTATGCTGGGGGTACGTGGTGAGTACAGGGCAGTACAAGGGGTACATGTGATAATGGTTACTATGCTGGGGGTACGTGGTGAGTACAGGGCATTACAAGGGGTACAGGTGATAATGGTTACTATGCTGGGGGTACATGGTGAGTACAGGCAGTACAAGGGGTACATGTGATAATGGTTACTATGCTGGGGGTACGTGGTGAGTACAGGCATTACAAGGGGTACATGTGATAATGGTTACTATGCTGGGGGTACGTGGTGAGTACAGGGCATTACAAGGGGTACATGTGATAATGGTTACTATGCTGGGGGTACGTGGTGAGTACAGGGCATTACAAGGGGTACATGTGATAATGGTTACTATGCTGGGGGTACGTGGTGAGTACAGGCATTACAAGGGTTACATGTGATAATGGTTACTATGCTGGGGGTACATGTGATAATGGTTACTATGCTGGGGGTACGTGGTGAGTACAGGCATTACAAGGGGTACATGTGATAATGGTTACTATGCTGGGGGTACGTGGTGAGTACAGGCAGTACAAGGGGTACATGTGATAATGGTTACTATGCTGGGGGTACGTGGTGAGTACAGGCATTACAAGGGGTACATGTGATAATGGTTACTATGCTGGGGGTACGTGGTGAGTACAGGGCATTACAAGGGGTACATGTGATGGTTACTATGCTGGGGGTACGTGGTGAGTACAGGGCATTACAAGGGGTACATGTGATAATAGTTACTATGCTGGGGGTACGTGGTGAGTACACGGCATTACAAGGGGTACATGTGATAATGGTTACTATGCTGGGGGTACGTGGTGAGTACAGGCAGTACAAGGGGTACATGTGATAATGGTTACTATGCTGGGGGTACATGGTGAGTACAGGCAGTACAAGGGGTACATGTGATAATGGTTACTATGCTGGAGGCACATGGTGAGTACAGGCAGTACAAGGGGTACATGTGATAATGCTTACTATGCTGGGGGTACGTGGTGAGTACAGGGCATTACAAGGGGTACATGTGATAATGGTTACTATGCTGGGGGTACATGGTGAGTACAGGCATTACAAGGGGTAGATGTGATAATGGTTACTATGCTGGAGGCACATGGTGAGTACAGGCAGTACAAGGGGTACATGTGATAATGGTTACTATGCTGGGGGTACGTGGTGAGTACAGGGCATTACAAGGGGTACATGTGATAATGGTTACTATGCTGGGGGTACGTGGTGAGTACAGGGCATTACAAGGGGTACATGTGATAATGGTTACTATGCTGGGGGTACATGTGATAATGGTTACTATGCTGGGGGTACGTGGTGAGTACAGGGCAGTACAAGGGGTACATGTGATAATGGTTACTATGCTGGGGGTACGTGGTGAGTACAGGGCATTACAAGGGGTACAGGTGATAATGGTTACTATGCTGGGGGTACATGGTGAGTACAGGCAGTACAAGGGGTACATGTGATAATGGTTACTATGCTGGGGGTACGTGGTGAGTACAGGCAGTACAAGGGGTACATGTGATAATGGTTACTATGCTGGGGGTACGTGGTGAGTACAGGCATTACAAGGGGTACATGTGATAATGGTTACTATGCTGGGGGTACGTGGTGAGTACAGGGCATTACAAGGGGTACATGTGATGGTTACTATGCTGGGGGTACGTGGTGAGTACAGGGCATTACAAGGGG
Source organism: Hyperolius riggenbachi (assembly GCF_040937935.1). NCBI lineage: Eukaryota > Metazoa > Chordata > Amphibia > Anura > Hyperoliidae > Hyperolius > Hyperolius riggenbachi. The sequence continues at coordinate 141,817 of NC_090649.1, read as the reverse complement.
TACATGTGATAATGGTTACTATGCTGGGGGTACGTGGTGAGTACAGGGCATTACAAGGGGTACATGTGATGGTTACTATGCTGGGGGTACGTGGTGAGGACAGGGCATTACAAGGGGTACATGTGATAATGGTTACTATGCTGGGGGTACGTGGTGAGTACAGGGCATTACAAGGGGTACATGTGATAATGGTTACTATGCTGGGGGTACGTGGTGAGTACAGGGCATTACAAGGGGTACATGTGATAATAGTTACTATGCTGGGGGTACGTGGTGAGTACACGGCATTACAAGGGGTACATGTGATAATGGTTACTATGCTGGGGGTACGTGGTGAGTACAGGCAGTACAAGGGGTACATGTGATAATGGTTACTATGCTGGGGGTACATGGTGAGTACAGGGCATTACAAGGGGTAGATGTGATAATGGTTACTATGCTGGAGGCACATGGTGAGTACAGGCAGTACAAGGGGTACATGTGATAATGGTTACTATGCTGGGGGTACGTGGTGAGTACAGGGCATTACAAGGGGTACATGTGATAATGGTTACTATGCTGGGGGTACGTGGTGAGTACAGGGCATTACAAGGGGTACATGTGATAATGGTTACTATGCTGGGGGTACATGTGATAATGGTTACTATGCTGGGGGTACGTGGTGAGTACAGGGCAGTACAAGGGGTACATGTGATAATGGTTACTATGCTGGGGGTACGTGGTGAGTACAGGGCATTACAAGGGGTACAGGTGATAATGGTTACTATGCTGGGGGTACATGGTGAGTACAGGCAGTACAAGGGGTACATGTGATAATGGTTACTATGCTGGGGGTACGTGGTGAGTACAGGCAGTACAAGGGGTACATGTGATAATGGTTACTATGCTGGGGGTACGTGGTGAGTACAGGCATTACAAGGGGTACATGTGATAATGGTTACTATGCTGGGGGTACGTGGTGAGTACAGGGCATTACAAGGGGTACATGTGATGGTTACTATGCTGGGGGTACGTGGTGAGTACAGGGCATTACAAGGGGTACATGTGATAATGGTTACTATGCTGGGGGTACGTGGTGAGTACAGGGCATTACAAGGGGTACATGTGATGGTTACTATGCTGGGGGTACGTGGTGAGGACAGGGCATTACAAGGGGTACATGTGATAATGGTTACTATGCTGGGGGTACGTGGTGAGTACAGGGCATTACAAGGGGTACATGTGATAATGGTTACTATGCTGGGGGTACGTGGTGAGTACAGGGCATTACAAGGGGTACATGTGATAATGGTTACTATGCTGGGGGTACATGGTGAGTACAGGGCATTACAAGGGGTACATGTGATGGTTACTATGCTGGGGGTACGTGGTGAGTACAGGGCATTACAAGGGGTACATGTGATAATGGTTACTATGCTGGGGGTACGTGGTGAGTACAGGGCATTACAAGGGGTACATGTGATAATGGTTACTATGCTGGGGGTACGTGGTGAGTACAGGCATTACAAGGGGTACATGTGATAATGGTTACTATGCTGGGGGTACATGGTGAGTACAGGGCATTACAAGGGGTACATGTGATAATGGTTACTATGCTGGGGGTACGTGGTGAGTACAGGCATTACAAGGGGTACATGTGATAATAGTTACTATGCTGGGGGTACGTGGTGAGTACAGGCATTACAAGGGGTACATGTGATAATGATTACTATGCTGGGGGTACGTGGTGAGTACAGGGCATTACAAGGGGTACATGTGATAATGGTTACTATGCTGGGGGTACATGGTGAGTACAGGGCATTACAAGGGGTACATGTGATAATGGTTACTATGCTGGGGGTACGTGGTGAGTACAGGGCATTACAAGGGGTACATGTGATAATGGTTACTATGCTGGGGGTACGTGGTGAGTACAGGGCATTACAAGGGGTACATGTGATAATGGTTACTATGCTGGGGGTACGTGGTGAGTACAGGGCATTACAAGGGTTACATGTGATAATGGTTACTATGCTGGGGGTACATGTGATAATGGTTACTATGCTGGGGGTACGTGGTGAGTACAGGCATTACAAGGGGTACATGTGGTAATGGTTACTATGCTGGGGGTACGTGGTGAGTACAGGGCATTACAAGGGGTACATGTGATAATGGTTACTATGCTGGGGGTACGTGGTGAGTACAGGGCATTACAAGGGGTACATGTGATAATGGTTACTATGCTGGGGGTACGTGGTGAGTACAGGGCATTACAAGGGGTACATGTGATAATGGTTACTATGCTGGGGGTACATGTGATAATGGTTACTATGCTGGGGGTACGTGGTGAGTACAGGCATTACAAGGGGTACATGTGATAATGATTACTATGCTGGGGGTACGTGGTGAGTACAGGCATTACAAGGGGTACATGTGATAATGATTACTATGCTGGGGGTACGTGGTGAGTACAGGGCATTACAAGGGGTACATGTGATAATGGTTACTATGCTGGGGGTACGTGGTGAGTACAGGGCATTACAAGGGGTACATGTGATAATGGTTACTATGCTGGGGGTACGTGGTGAGTACAGGCATTACAAGGGTTACATGTGATAATGGTTACTATGCTGGGGGTACGTGGTGAGTACAGGCATTACAAGGGGTACATGTGATAATGGTTACTATGCTGGGGGTACGTGGTGAGTACAGGGCATTACAAGGGGTACATGTGATAATGGTTACTATGCTGGGGGTACGTGGTGAGTACAGGCAGTACAAGGGGTACATGTGATAATGGTTACTATGCTGGGGGTACGTGGTGAGTACAGGCATTACAAGGGTTACATGTGATAATGGTTACTATGCTGGGGGTACATGTGATAATGGTTACTATGCTGGGGGTACGTGGTGAGTACAGGCATTACAAGGGGTACATGTGATAATGGTTACTATGCTGGGGGTACGTGGTGAGTACAGGGCATTACAAGGGGTACATGTGATAATGGTTACTATGCTGGGGGTACGTGGTGAGTACAGGGCATTACAAGGGGTACATGTGATAATGGTTACTATGCTGGGGGTACGTGGTGAGTACAGGGCATTACAAGGGGTACATGTGATAATGGTTACTATGCTGGGGGTACGTGGTGAGTACAGGGCATTACAAGGGGTACATGTGATAATGGTTACTATGCTGGGGGTACGTGGTGAGTACAGGGCATTACAAGGGGTACATGTGATAATGGTTACTATGCTGGGGGTACGTGGTGAGTACAGGGCATTACAAGGGGTACATGTGATAATGGTTACTATGCTGGGGGTACGTGGTGAGTACAGGGCATTACAAGGGTTACATGTGATAATGGTTACTATGCTGGGGGTACATGTGATAATGGTTACTATGCTGGGGGTACGTGGTGAGTACAGGCATTACAAGGGGTACATGTGATAATGGTTACTATGCTGGGGGTACGTGGTGAGTACAGGGCATTACAAGGGGTACATGTGATAATGGTTACTATGCTGGGGGTACGTGGTGAGTACACGGCATTACAAGGGGTACATGTGATAATGGTTACTATGCTGGGGGTACATGTGATAATGGTTACTATGCTGGGGGTACGTGGTGAGTACAGGCATTACAAGGGGTACATGTGATAATGGTTACTATGCTGGGGGTACGTGGTGAGTACAGGGCATTACAAGGGGTACATGTGATAATGGTTACTATGCTGGGGGTACGTGGTGAGTACAGGGCATTACAAGGGGTACATGTGATAATGATTACTATGCTGGGGGTACGTGGTGAGTACAGGGCATTACAAGGGGTACATGTGATAATGGTTACTATGCTGGGGGTACATGGTGAGTACAGGGCATTACAAGGGGTACATGTGATGGTTACTATGCTGGGGGTACCTGGTGAGTACAGGGCATTACAAGGGGTACGTGTGATAATGATTACTATGCTGGGGGTACGTGGTGAGTACAGGCAGTACAAGGGGTACATGTGATGGTTACTATGCTGGGGGTACCTGGTGAGTACAGGGCATTACAAGGGGTACATGTGATGGTTACTATGCTGGGGGTACCTGGTGAGTACAGGGCATTACAAGGGGTACATGTGATAATGGTTACTATGCTGGGGGTACGTGGTGAGTACAGGCAGTACAAGGGGTACATGTGATAATGGTTACTATGCTGGGGGTACATGGTGAGTACAGGGCATTACAAGGGGTACATGTGATAATGGTTACTATGCTGGGGGTACGTGGTGAGTACAGGCATTACAAGGGGTACATGTGATAATGGTTACTATGCTGGGGGTACGTGGTGAGTACAGGGCATTACAAGGGGTACATGTGATAATGGTTACTATGCTGGGGGTACGTGGTGAGTACAGGGCATTACAAGGGGTACATGTGATAATGATTACTATGCTGGGGGTACGTGGTGAGTACAGGGCATTACAAGGGGTACATGTGATAATGGTTACTATGCTGGGGGTACATGGTGAGTACAGGGCATTACAAGGGGTACATGTGATGGTTACTATGCTGGGGGTACCTGGTGAGTACAGGGCATTACAAGGGGTACGTGTGATAATGATTACTATGCTGGGGGTACGTGGTGAGTACAGGGCATTACAAGGGGTACATGTGATAATGGTTACTATGCTGGGGGTACGTGGTGAGTACAGGGCATTACAAGGGGTACATGTGATAATGGTTACTATGCTGGGGGTACATGTGATAATGGTTACTATGCTGGGGGTACGTGGTGAGTACAGGCATTACAAGGGGTACATGTGATAATGATTACTATGCTGGGGGTACGTGGTGAGTACAGGCATTACAAGGGGTACATGTGATAATGATTACTATGCTGGGGGTACGTGGTGAGTACAGGGCATTACAAGGGGTACATGTGATAATGGTTACTATGCTGGGGGTACGTGGTGAGTACAGGGCATTACAAGGGGTACATGTGATAATGGTTACTATGCTGGGGGTACGTGGTGAGTACAGGCATTACAAGGGTTACATGTGATAATGGTTACTATGCTGGGGGTACGTGGTGAGTACAGGCATTACAAGGGGTACATGTGATAATGGTTACTATGCTGGGGGTACGTGGTGAGTACAGGGCATTACAAGGGGTACATGTGATAATGGTTACTATGCTGGGGGTACGTGGTGAGTACAGGCAGTACAAGGGGTACATGTGATAATGGTTACTATGCTGGGGGTACGTGGTGAGTACAGGCATTACAAGGGTTACATGTGATAATGGTTACTATGCTGGGGGTACATGTGATAATGGTTACTATGCTGGGGGTACGTGGTGAGTACAGGCATTACAAGGGGTACATGTGATAATGGTTACTATGCTGGGGGTACGTGGTGAGTACAGGGCATTACAAGGGGTACATGTGATAATGGTTACTATGCTGGGGGTACGTGGTGAGTACAGGGCATTACAAGGGGTACATGTGATAATGGTTACTATGCTGGGGGTACGTGGTGAGTACAGGGCATTACAAGGGGTACATGTGATAATGGTTACTATGCTGGGGGTACGTGGTGAGTACAGGGCATTACAAGGGGTACATGTGATAATGGTTACTATGCTGGGGGTACGTGGTGAGTACAGGGCATTACAAGGGGTACATGTGATAATGGTTACTATGCTGGGGGTACGTGGTGAGTACAGGGCATTACAAGGGGTACATGTGATAATGGTTACTATGCTGGGGGTACGTGGTGAGTACAGGGCATTACAAGGGTTACATGTGATAATGGTTACTATGCTGGGGGTACATGTGATAATGGTTACTATGCTGGGGGTACGTGGTGAGTACAGGCATTACAAGGGGTACATGTGATAATGGTTACTATGCTGGGGGTACGTGGTGAGTACAGGGCATTACAAGGGGTACATGTGATAATGGTTACTATGCTGGGGGTACGTGGTGAGTACACGGCATTACAAGGGGTACATGTGATAATGGTTACTATGCTGGGGGTACATGTGATAATGGTTACTATGCTGGGGGTACGTGGTGAGTACAGGCATTACAAGGGGTACATGTGATAATGGTTACTATGCTGGGGGTACGTGGTGAGTACAGGGCATTACAAGGGGTACATGTGATAATGGTTACTATGCTGGGGGTACGTGGTGAGTACAGGGCATTACAAGGGGTACATGTGATAATGATTACTATGCTGGGGGTACGTGGTGAGTACAGGGCATTACAAGGGGTACATGTGATAATGGTTACTATGCTGGGGGTACATGGTGAGTACAGGGCATTACAAGGGGTACATGTGATGGTTACTATGCTGGGGGTACCTGGTGAGTACAGGGCATTACAAGGGGTACGTGTGATAATGATTACTATGCTGGGGGTACGTGGTGAGTACAGGCAGTACAAGGGGTACATGTGATGGTTACTATGCTGGGGGTACCTGGTGAGTACAGGGCATTACAAGGGGTACATGTGATGGTTACTATGCTGGGGGTACCTGGTGAGTACAGGGCATTACAAGGGGTACATGTGATAATGGTTACTATGCTGGGGGTACGTGGTGAGTACAGGCAGTACAAGGGGTACATGTGATAATGGTTACTATGCTGGGGGTACATGGTGAGTACAGGGCATTACAAGGGGTACATGTGATAATGGTTACTATGCTGGGGGTACGTGGTGAGTACAGGCATTACAAGGGGTACATGTGATAATGGTTACTATGCTGGGGGTACGTGGTGAGTACAGGGCATTACAAGGGGTACATGTGATAATGGTTACTATGCTGGGGGTACGTGGTGAGTACAGGGCATTACAAGGGGTACATGTGATAATGATTACTATGCTGGGGGTACGTGGTGAGTACAGGGCATTACAAGGGGTACATGTGATAATGGTTACTATGCTGGGGGTACATGGTGAGTACAGGGCATTACAAGGGGTACATGTGATGGTTACTATGCTGGGGGTACCTGGTGAGTACAGGGCATTACAAGGGGTACGTGTGATAATGATTACTATGCTGGGGGTACGTGGTGAGTACAGGGCATTACAAGGGTTACATGTGATAATGGTTACTATGCTGGGGGTACGTGGTGAGTACAGGGCATTACAAGGGGTACATGTGATAATGGTTACTATGCTGGGGGTACGTGGTGAGTACAGGGCAGTACAAGGGTTACATGTGATAATGGTTACTATGCTGGGGGTACGTGGTGAGTACAGGGCATTACAAGGGGTACATGTGATAATGGTTACTATGCTGGGGGTACGTGGTGAGTACAGGGCATTACAAGGGGTAGATGTGATAATGGTTACTATGCTGGGGGTACGTGGTGAGTACAGGGCAGTACAAGGGGTACATGTGATAATGGTTACTATGCTGGGGGTACGTGGTGAGTACAGGGCATTACAAGGGGTACATGTGATAATGGTTACTATGCTGGGGGTACGTGGTGAGTACAGGGCATTACAAGGGGTACATGTGATAATGGTTACTATGCTGGGGGTACGTGGTGAGTACAGGGCATTACAAGGGGTACATGTGATAATGGTTACTATGCTGGGGGTACGTGGTGAGTACAGGGCATTACAAGGGGTACATGTGATAATGGTTACTATGCTGGGGGTACGTGGTGAGTACAGGGCATTACAAGGGGTACATGTGATAATGGTTACTATGCTGGGGGTACGTGGTGAGTACAGGGCAGTACAAGGGTTACATGTGATAATGGTTACTATGCTGGGGGTACGTGGTGAGTACAGGGCATTACAAGGGGTACATGTGATAATGGTTACTATGCTGGGGGTACGTGGTGAGTACAGGGCATTACAAGGGGTAGATGTGATAATGGTTACTATGCTGGGGGTACGTGGTGAGTACAGGGCAGTACAAGGGGTACATGTGATAATGGTTACTATGCTGGGGGTACGTGGTGAGTACAGGGCATTACAAGGGGTACATGTGATAATGGTTACTATGCTGGGGGTACGTGGTGAGTACAGGGCATTACAAGGGGTACATGTGATAATGGTTACTATGCTGGGGGTACGTGGTGAGTACAGGGCATTACAAGGGGTACATGTGATAATGGTTACTATGCTGGGGGTACGTGGTGAGTACAGGGCATTACAAGGGGTACATGTGATAATGGTTACTATGCTGGGGGTACGTGGTGAGTACAGGGCATTACAAGGGGTACATGTGATAATGGTTACTATGCTGGGGGTACGTGGTGAGTACAGGGCATTACAAGGGGTACATGTGATAATAGTTACTATGCTGGGGGTACGTGGTGAGTACACGGCATTACAAGGGGTACATGTGATAATGGTTACTATGCTGGGGGTACGTGGTGAGTACAGGCAGTACAAGGGGTACATGTGATAATGGTTACTATGCTGGGGGTACATGGTGAGTACAGGGCATTACAAGGGGTAGATGTGATAATGGTTACTATGCTGGAGGCACATGGTGAGTACAGGCAGTACAAGGGGTACATGTGATAATGGTTACTATGCTGGGGGTACGTGGTGAGTACAGGGCATTACAAGGGGTACATGTGATAATGGTTACTATGCTGGGGGTACGTGGTGAGTACAGGGCATTACAAGGGGTACATGTGATAATGGTTACTATGCTGGGGGTACATGTGATAATGGTTACTATGCTGGGGGTACGTGGTGAGTACAGGGCAGTACAAGGGGTACATGTGATAATGGTTACTATGCTGGGGGTACGTGGTGAGTACAGGGCATTACAAGGGGTACAGGTGATAATGGTTACTATGCTGGGGGTACATGGTGAGTACAGGCAGTACAAGGGGTACATGTGATAATGGTTACTATGCTGGGGGTACGTGGTGAGTACAGGCAGTACAAGGGGTACATGTGATAATGGTTACTATGCTGGGGGTACGTGGTGAGTACAGGCATTACAAGGGGTACATGTGATAATGGTTACTATGCTGGGGGTACGTGGTGAGTACAGGGCATTACAAGGGGTACATGTGATGGTTACTATGCTGGGGGTACGTGGTGAGTACAGGGCATTACAAGGGGTACATGTGATAATGGTTACTATGCTGGGGGTACGTGGTGAGTACAGGGCATTACAAGGGGTACATGTGATGGTTACTATGCTTGGGGTACGTGGTGAGGACAGGGCATTACAAGGGGTACATGTGATAATGGTTACTATGCTGGGGGTACGTGGTGAGTACAGGGCATTACAAGGGGTACATGTGATAATGGTTACTATGCTGGGGGTACGTGGTGAGTACAGGGCATTACAAGGGGTACATGTGATAATGGTTACTATGCTGGGGGTACATGGTGAGTACAGGGCATTACAAGGGGTACATGTGATGGTTACTATGCTGGGGGTACGTGGTGAGTACAGGGCATTACAAGGGGTACATGTGATAATGGTTACTATGCTGGGGGTACGTGGTGAGTACAGGGCATTACAAGGGGTACATGTGATAATGGTTACTATGCTGGGGGTACGTGGTGAGTACAGGGCATTACAAGGGGTACATGTGATAATGGTTACTATGCTGGGGGTACGTGGTGAGTACAGGGCATTACAAGGGGTACATCTGATAATGGTTACTATGCTGGGGGTACGTGGTGAGTACAGGGCATTACAAGGGGTACATGTGATAATAGTTACTATGCTGGGGGTACGTGGTGAGTACAGGCATTACAAGGGGTACATGTGATAATGATTACTATGCTGGGGGTACGTGGTGAGTACAGGGCATTACAAGGGGTACATGTGATAATGGTTACTATGCTGGGGGTACATGGTGAGTACAGGGCATTACAAGGGGTACATGTGATAATGGTTACTATGCTGGGGGTACGTGGTGAGTACAGGGCATTACAAGGGGTACATGTGATAATGGTTACTATGCTGGGGGTACGTGGTGAGTACAGGGCATTACAAGGGGTACATGTGATAATGGTTACTATGCTGGGGGTACGTGGTGAGTACAGGGCATTACAAGGGTTACATGTGATAATGGTTACTATGCTGGGGGTACATGTGATAATGGTTACTATGCTGGGGGTACGTGGTGAGTACAGGCATTACAAGGGGTACATGTGGTAATGGTTACTATGCTGGGGGTACGTGGTGAGTACAGGGCATTACAAGGGGTACATGTGATAATGGTTACTATGCTGGGGGTACGTGGTGAGTACAGGGCATTACAAGGGGTACATGTGATAATGGTTACTATGCTGGGGGTACGTGGTGAGTACAGGGCATTACAAGGGGTACATGTGATAATGGTTACTATGCTGGGGGTACATGTGATAATGGTTACTATGCTGGGGGTACGTGGTGAGTACAGGCATTACAAGGGGTACATGTGATAATGATTACTATGCTGGGGGTACGTGGTGAGTACAGGCATTACAAGGGGTACATGTGATAATGATTACTATGCTGGGGGTACGTGGTGAGTACAGGGCATTACAAGGGGTACATGTGATAATGGTTACTATGCTGGGGGTACGTGGTGAGTACAGGGCATTACAAGGGGTACATGTGATAATGGTTACTATGCTGGGGGTACGTGGTGAGTACAGGCATTACAAGGGTTACATGTGATAATGGTTACTATGCTGGGGGTACGTGGTGAGTACAGGCATTACAAGGGGTACATGTGATAATGGTTACTATGCTGGGGGTACGTGGTGAGTACAGGGCATTACAAGGGGTACATGTGATAATGGTTACTATGCTGGGGGTACGTGGTGAGTACAGGCAGTACAAGGGGTACATGTGATAATGGTTACTATGCTGGGGGTACGTGGTGAGTACAGGCATTACAAGGGTTACATGTGATAATGGTTACTATGCTGGGGGTACATGTGATAATGGTTACTATGCTGGGGGTACGTGGTGAGTACAGGCATTACAAGGGGTACATGTGATAATGGTTACTATGCTGGGGGTACGTGGTGAGTACAGGGCATTACAAGGGGTACATGTGATAATGGTTACTATGCTGGGGGTACGTGGTGAGTACAGGGCATTACAAGGGGTACATGTGATAATGGTTACTATGCTGGGGGTACGTGGTGAGTACAGGGCATTACAAGGGGTACATGTGATAATGGTTACTATGCTGGGGGTACGTGGTGAGTACAGGGCATTACAAGGGGTACATGTGATAATGGTTACTATGCTGGGGGTACGTGGTGAGTACAGGGCATTACAAGGGGTACATGTGATAATGGTTACTATGCTGGGGGTACGTGGTGAGTACAGGGCATTACAAGGGGTACATGTGATAATGGTTACTATGCTGGGGGTACGTGGTGAGTACAGGGCATTACAAGGGTTACATGTGATAATGGTTACTATGCTGGGGGTACATGTGATAATGGTTACTATGCTGGGGGTACGTGGTGAGTACAGGCATTACAAGGGGTACATGTGATAATGGTTACTATGCTGGGGGTACGTGGTGAGTACAGGGCATTACAAGGGGTACATGTGATAATGGTTACTATGCTGGGGGTACGTGGTGAGTACACGGCATTACAAGGGGTACATGTGATAATGGTTACTATGCTGGGGGTACATGTGATAATGGTTACTATGCTGGGGGTACGTGGTGAGTACAGGCATTACAAGGGGTACATGTGATAATGGTTACTATGCTGGGGGTACGTGGTGAGTACAGGGCATTACAAGGGGTACATGTGATAATGGTTACTATGCTGGGGGTACGTGGTGAGTACAGGGCATTACAAGGGGTACATGTGATAATGATTACTATGCTGGGGGTACGTGGTGAGTACAGGGCATTACAAGGGGTACATGTGATAATGGTTACTATGCTGGGGGTACATGGTGAGTACAGGGCATTACAAGGGGTACATGTGATGGTTACTATGCTGGGGGTACCTGGTGAGTACAGGGCATTACAAGGGGTACGTGTGATAATGATTACTATGCTGGGGGTACGTGGTGAGTACAGGCAGTACAAGGGGTACATGTGATGGTTACTATGCTGGGGGTACCTGGTGAGTACAGGGCATTACAAGGGGTACATGTGATGGTTACTATGCTGGGGGTACCTGGTGAGTACAGGGCATTACAAGGGGTACATGTGATAATGGTTACTATGCTGGGGGTACGTGGTGAGTACAGGCAGTACAAGGGGTACATGTGATAATGGTTACTATGCTGGGGGTACATGGTGAGTACAGGGCATTACAAGGGGTACATGTGATAATGGTTACTATGCTGGGGGTACGTGGTGAGTACAGGCATTACAAGGGGTACATGTGATAATGGTTACTATGCTGGGGGTACGTGGTGAGTACAGGGCATTACAAGGGGTACATGTGATAATGGTTACTATGCTGGGGGTACGTGGTGAGTACAGGGCATTACAAGGGGTACATGTGATAATGATTACTATGCTGGGGGTACGTGGTGAGTACAGGGCATTACAAGGGGTACATGTGATAATGGTTACTATGCTGGGGGTACATGGTGAGTACAGGGCATTACAAGGGGTACATGTGATGGTTACTATGCTGGGGGTACCTGGTGAGTACAGGGCATTACAAGGGGTACGTGTGATAATGATTACTATGCTGGGGGTACGTGGTGAGTACAGGGCATTACAAGGGTTACATGTGATAATGGTTACTATGCTGGGGGTACGTGGTGAGTACAGGGCATTACAAGGGGTACATGTGATAATGGTTACTATGCTGGGGGTACGTGGTGAGTACAGGGCAGTACAAGGGTTACATGTGATAATGGTTACTATGCTGGGGGTACGTGGTGAGTACAGGGCATTACAAGGGGTACATGTGATAATGGTTACTATGCTGGGGGTACGTGGTGAGTACAGGGCATTACAAGGGGTAGATGTGATAATGGTTACTATGCTGGGGGTACGTGGTGAGTACAGGGCAGTACAAGGGGTACATGTGATAATGGTTACTATGCTGGGGGTACGTGGTGAGTACAGGGCATTACAAGGGGTACATGTGATAATGGTTACTATGCTGGGGGTACGTGGTGAGTACAGGGCATTACAAGGGGTACATGTGATAATGGTTACTATGCTGGGGGTACGTGGTGAGTACAGGGCATTACAAGGGGTACATGTGATAATGGTTACTATGCTGGGGGTACGTGGTGAGTACAGGGCATTACAAGGGGTACATGTGATAATGGTTACTATGCTGGGGGTACGTGGTGAGTACAGGGCATTACAAGGGGTACATGTGATAATGGTTACTATGCTGGGGGTACGTGGTGAGTACAGGGCAGTACAAGGGTTACATGTGATAATGGTTACTATGCTGGGGGTACGTGGTGAGTACAGGGCATTACAAGGGGTACATGTGATAATGGTTACTATGCTGGGGGTACGTGGTGAGTACAGGGCATTACAAGGGGTAGATGTGATAATGGTTACTATGCTGGGGGTACGTGGTGAGTACAGGGCAGTACAAGGGGTACATGTGATAATGGTTACTATGCTGGGGGTACGTGGTGAGTACAGGGCATTACAAGGGGTACATGTGATAATGGTTACTATGCTGGGGGTACGTGGTGAGTACAGGGCATTACAAGGGGTACATGTGATAATGGTTACTATGCTGGGGGTACGTGGTGAGTACAGGGCATTACAAGGGGTACATGTGATAATGGTTACTATGCTGGGGGTACGTGGTGAGTACAGGGCATTACAAGGGGTACATGTGATAATGGTTACTATGCTGGGGGTACGTGGTGAGTACAGGGCATTACAAGGGGTACATGTGATAATGGTTACTATGCTGGGGGTACGTGGTGAGTACAGGACATTACAAGGGGTACATGTGATAATGGTTACTATGCTGGGGGTACATGTGATAATGGTTACTATGCTGGGGGTACGTGGTGAGTACAGGGCATTACAAGGGGTACATGTGATAATGGTTACTATGCTGGGGGTACGTGGTGAGTACAGGGCATTACAAGGGGTACATGTGATAATGGTTACTATGCTGGGGGTACGTGGTGAGTACAGGGCATTACAAGGGGTACATGTGATAATGGTTACTATGCTGGGGGTACGTGGTGAGTACAGGGCATTACAAGGGGTACATGTGATAATGGTTACTATGCTGGGGGTACGTGGTGAGTACAGGGCATTACAAGGGGTACATGTGATAATGGTTACTATGCTGGGGGTACGTGGTGAGTACAGGGCATTACAAGGGGTACATGTGATAATGGTTACTATGCTGGGGGTACATGTGATAATGGTTACTATGCTGGGGGTACGTGGTGAGTACAGGGCATTACAAGGGGTACATGTGATAATGGTTACTATGCTGGGGGTACATGTGATAATGGTTACTATGCTGGGGGTACGTGGTGAGTACAGGGCATTACAAGGGGTACATGTGATAATGGTTACTATGCTGGGGGTACATGTGATAATGGTTACTATGCTGGGGGTACGTGGTGAGTACAGGGCATTACAAGGGGTACATGTGATAATGGTTACTATGCTGGGGGTACATGTGATAATGGTTACTATGCTGGGGGTACGTGGTGAGTACAGGACATTACAAGGGGTACATGTGATAATGGTTACTATGCTGGGGGTACATGTGATAATGGTTACTATGCTGGGGGTACGTGGTGAGTACAGGGCATTACAAGGGGTACATGTGATAATGGTTACTATGCTGGGGGTACGTGGTGAGTACAGGGCATTACAAGGGGTACATGTGATAATGGTTACTATGCTGGGGGTACATGGTGAGTACAGGGCATTACAAGGGGTACATGTGATAATGGTTACTATGCTGGGGGTACGTGGTGAGTACAGGGCATTACAAGGGGTACATGTGATAATGGTTACTATGCTGGGGGTACATGTGATAATGGTTACTATGCTGGGGGTACGTGGTGAGTACAGGGCATTACAAGGGGTACATGTGATAATGGTTACTATGCTGGGGGTACGTGGTGAGTACAGGGCATTACAAGGGGTACATGTGATAATGGTTACTATGCTGGGGGTACATGGTGAGTACAGGGCATTACAAGGGGTACATGTGATAATGGTTACTATGCTGGGGGTACGTGGTGAGTACAGGGCATTACAAGGGGTACATGTGATAATGGTTACTATGCTGGGGGTACGTGGTGAGTACAGGGCATTACAAGGGGTACATGTGATAATGGTTACTATGCTGGGGGTACGTGGTGAGTACAGGCATTACAAGGGGTACGTGTGATAATGGTTACTATGCTGGGGGTACGTGGTGAGTACAGGGCATTACAAGGGGTACATGTGATAATGGTTACTATGCTGGGGGTACGTGGTGAGTACAGGGCATTACAAGGGGTACATGTGATAATGGTTACTATGCTGGGGGTACGTGGTGAGTACAGGGCATTACAAGGGGTACATGTGATAATGGTTACTATGCTGGGGGTACATGGTGAGTACAGGGCATTACAAGGGGTACATGTGATAATGGTTACTATGCTGGGGGTACGTGGTGAGTACAGGGCATTACAAGGGGTACATGTGATAATGGTTACTATGCTGGGGGTACGTGGTGAGTACAGGGCATTACAAGGGGTACATGTGATAATGGTTACTATGCTGGGGGTACGTGGTGAGTACAGGCATTACAAGGGGTACGTGTGATAATGGTTACTATGCTGGGGGTACGTGGTGAGTACAGGGCATTACAAGGGGTACATGTGATAATGGTTACTATGCTGGGGGTACGTGGTGAGTACAGGGCATTACAAGGGGTACATGTGATAATGGTTACTATGCTGGGGGTACGTGGTGAGTACAGGGCATTACAAGGGGTACATGTGATAATGGTTACTATGCTGGGGGTACGTGGTGAGTACAGGCATTACAAGGGGTACATGTGATAATGGTTACTATGCTGGGGGTACGTGGTGAGTACAGGGCATTACAAGGGGTACATGTGATAATGGTTACTATGCTGGGGGTACGTGGTGAGTACAGGCATTACAAGGGGTACATGTGATAATGGTTACTATGCTGGGGGTACGTGGTGAGTACAGGGCATTACAAGGGGTACATGTGATAATGGTTACTATGCTGGGGGTACGTGGTGAGTACAGGGCATTACAAGGGGTACATGTGATAATGGTTACTATGCTGGGGGTACGTGGTGAGTACAGGCAGTACAAGGGGTACAGGTGATAATGGTTACTATGCTGGGGGTACGTGGTGAGTACAGGGCATTACAAGGGGTACATGTGATAATGGTTACTATGCTGGGGGTACATGGTGAGTACAGGGCATTACAAGGGGTACATGTGATAATGGTTACTATGCTGGGGGTACGTGGTGAGTACAGGGCATTACAAGGGGTACATGTGATAATGGTTACTATGCTGGGGGTACGTGGTGAGTACAGGGCATTACAAGGGGTACATGTGATAATGGTTACTATGCTGGGGGTACGTGGTGAGTACAGGCATTACAAGGGGTACATGTGATAATGGTTACTATGCTGGGGGTACGTGGTGAGTACAGGGCATTACAAGGGTTACATGTGATAATGGTTACTATGCTGGGGGTACGTGGTGAGTACAGGGCATTACAAGGGGTACATGTGATAATGGTTACTATGCTGGGGGTACGTGGTGAGTACAGGGCATTACAAGGGGTACATGTGATAATGATTACTATGCTGGGGGTACGTGGTGAGTACAGGGCATTACAAGGGGTACATGTGATAATGGTTACTATGCTGGGGGTACGTGGTGAGTACAGGGCATTACAAGGGGTACATGTGATAATGGTTACTATGCTGGGGGTACGTGGTGAGTACAGGCATTACAAGGGGTACATGTGATAATGGTTACTATGCTGGGGGTACGTGGTGAGTACAGGGCATTACAAGGGGTACATGTGATAATGGTTACTATGCTGGGGGTACGTGGTGAGTACAGGCATTACAAGGGGTACATGTGATAATGGTTACTATGCTGGGGGTACGTGGTGAGTACAGGGCATTACAAGGGGTACATGTGATAATGGTTACTATGCTGGGGGTACGTGGTGAGTACAGGGCATTACAAGGGGTACATGTGATAATGGTTACTATGCTGGGGGTACGTGGTGAGTACAGGGCATTACAAGGGTTACATGTGATAATGGTTACTATGCTGGGGGTACGTGGTGAGTACAGGCATTACAAGGGGTACATGTGATAATGGTTACTATGCTGGGGGTACGTGGTGAGTACAGGGCATTACAAGGGGTACATGTGATAATGGTTACTATGCTGGGGGTACGTGGTGAGTACAGGCATTACAAGGGGTACGTGTGATAATGGTTACTATGCTGGGGGTACGTGGTGAGTACAGGGCATTACAAGGGTTACATGTGATAATGATTACTATGCTGGGGGTACGTGGTGAGTACAGGGCATTACAAGGGGTACATGTGATAATGGTTACTATGCTGGGGGTACGTGGTGAGTACAGGCATTACAAGGGGTACATGTGATAATGATTACTATGCTGGGGGTACGTGGTGAGTACAGGGCATTACAAGGGGTACATGTGATAATGGTTACTATGCTGGAGGCACATGGTGAGTACAGGCAGTACAAGGGGTACATGTGATAATGGTTACTATGCTGGGGGTACGTGGTGAGTACAGGGCAGTACAAGGGGTACATGTGATAATGGTTACTATGCTGGGGGTACGTGGTGAGTACAGGGCATTACAAGGGGTACATGTGATAATGGTTACTATGCTGGGGGTACGTGGTGAGTTCAGGGCATTACAAGGGGTACATGTGATAATGGTTACTATGCTGGGGGTACGTGGTGAGTACAGGGCATTACAAGGGGTACATGTGATAATGGTTACTATGCTGGGGGTACGTGGTGAGTACAGGCATTACAAGGGGTACATGTGATAATGGTTACTATGCTGGGGGTACGTGGTGAGTACAGGGCATTACAAGGGGTACATGTGATAATGGTTACTATGCTGGGGGTACGTGGTGAGTACAGGCATTACAAGGGGTACATGTGATAATGGTTACTATGCTGGGGGTACGTGGTGAGTACAGGCATTACAAGGGGTACATGTGATAATGATTACTATGCTGGGGGTACGTGGTGAGTACAGGGCATTACAAGGGGTACATGTGATAATGGTTACTATGCTGGGGGTACGTGGTGAGTACAGGGCATTACAAGGGGTACATGTGATAATGATTACTATGCTGGGGGTACGTGGTGAGTACAGGGCATTACAAGGGGTACATGTGATAATGGTTACTATGCTGGGGGTACGTGGTGAGTACAGGGCATTACAAGGGGTACATGTGATAATGGTTACTATGCTGGGGGTACGTGGTGAGTACAGGCATTACAAGGGGTACATGTGATAATGGTTACTATGCTGGGGGTACGTGGTGAGTACAGGGCATTACAAGGGGTACATGTGATAATAGTTACTATGCTGGGGGTACGTGGTGAGTACAGGGCATTACAAGGGGTACGTGTGATAATGGTTACTATGCTGGGGGTACGTGGTGAGTACAGGGCATTACAAGGGGTACATGTGATAATGGTTACTATGCTGGGGGTACGTGGTGAGTACAGGGCATTACAAGGGGTACGTGTGACAATGATTACTAGATTACTATGCTGGGGGTACGTGGTGAGTACAGGGCATTACAAGGGGTACATGTGATAATGGTTACTATGCTGGGGGTACGTGGTGAGTACAGGGCATTACAAGGGGTACATGTGATAATGGTTACTATGCTGGGGGTACGTGGTGAGTACAGGCATTACAAGGGGTACATGTGATAATGGTTACTATGCTGGGGGTACGTGGTGAGTACAGGCAGTACAAGGGGTACGTGTGATAATGGTTACTATGCTGGGGGTACGTGGTGAGTACAGGGCATTACAAGGGGTACATGTGATAATAGTTACTATGCTGGGGGTACATGGTGAGTACAGGCAGTACAAGGGGTACGTGTGATAATGGTTACTATGCTGGGGGTACGTGGTGAGTACAGGGCATTACAAGGGGTACATGTGATAATGGTTACTATGCTGGGGGTACGTGGTGAGTACAGGGCATTACAAGGGGTACATGTGATAATGGTTACTATGCTGGGGGTACGTGGTGAGTACAGGCATTACAAGGGGTACGTGTGATAATGGTTACTATGCTGGGGGTACGTGGTGAGTACAGGGCATTACAAGGGGTACATGTGATAATGGTTACTATGCTGGGGGTACGTGGTGAGGACAGGGCATTACAAGGGGTACATGTGATAATGGTTACTATGCTGGGGGTACGTGGTGAGTACAGGGCATTACAAGGGGTACATGTGATAATGGTTACTATGCTGGGGGTACGTGGTGAGTACAGGGCATTACAAGGGGTACATGTGATAATGGTTACTATGCTGGGGGTACGTGGTGAGTACAGGGCATTACAAGGGGTACATGTGATAATGGTTACTATGCTGGGGGTACGTGGTGAGTACAGGGCATTACAAGGGGTACATGTGATAATGGTTACTATGCTGGGGGTACGTGGTGAGTACAGGGCATTACAAGGGGTACGTGTGATAATGGTTACTATGCTGGGGGTACGTGGTGAGTACAGGGCATTACAAGGGGTACATGTGATAATGGTTACTATGCTGGGGGTACGTGGTGAGTACAGGGCATTACAAGGGGTGCATGTGATAATGGTTACTATGCTGGGGGTACGTGGTGAGTACAGGGCATTACAAGGGGTACATGTGATAATGGTTACTATGCTGGGGGTACGTGGTGAGTACAGGGCATTACAAGGGGTACATGTGATAATGGTTACTATGCTGGGGGTACGTGGTGAGTACAGGGCATTACAAGGGGTACATGTGATAATCATTACTATGCTGGGGGTACGTGGTGAGTACAGGGCATTACAAGGGGTACATGTGATAATGGTTACTATGCTGGGGGTACGTGGTGAGTACAGGGCTGTACAAGGGGTACGTGTGATAATGGTTACTATGCTGGGGGTACGTGGTGAGTACAGGGCATTACAAGGGGTACATGTGATAATGGTTACTATGCTGGGGGTACGTGGTGAGTACAGGCATTACAAGGGGTACATGTGATAATGATTACTATGCTGGGGGTACGTGGTGAGTACAGGGCATTACAAGGGGTACATGTGATAATGGTTACTATGCTGGGGGTACGTGGTGAGTACAGGGCTGTACAAGGGGTACGTGTGATAATGGTTACTATGCTGGGGGTACGTGGTGAGTACAGGGCATTACAAGGGGTACATGTGATAATGGTTACTATGCTGGGGGTACGTGGTGAGTACAGGGCATTACAAGGGGTACATGTGATAATCATTACTATGCTGGGGGTACGTGGTGAGTACAGGGCATTACAAGGGGTACATGTGATAATGGTTACTATGCTGGGGGTACGTGGTGAGTACAGGGCTGTACAAGGGGTACGTGTGATAATGGTTACTATGCTGGGGGTACGTGGTGAGTACAGGGCATTACAAGGGGTACATGTGATAATGGTTACTATGCTGGGGGTACGTGGTGAGTACAGGCATTACAAGGGGTACATGTGATAATGGTTACTATGCTGGGGGTACGTGGTGAGTACAGGGCATTACAAGGGGTACATGTGATAATGGTTACTATGCTGGGGGTACCTGGTGAGTACAGGGCATTACAAGGGGTACATGTGATAATGGTTACTATGCTGGGGGTACGTGGTGAGTACACGGCATTACAAGGGGTACATGTGATAATGGTTACTATGCTGGGGGTACGTGGTGAGTACAGGGCATTACAAGGGGTACATGTGATAATGGTTACTATGCTGGGGGTACGTGGTGAGTACAGGGCTGTACAAGGGGTACGTGTGATAATGGTTACTATGCTGGGGGTACGTGGTGAGTACAGGGCATTACAAGGGGTACATGTGATAATGGTTACTATGCTGGGGGTACGTGGTGAGTACAGGCATTACAAGGGGTACATGTGATAATGATTACTATGCTGGGGGTACGTGGTGAGTACAGGCATTACAAGGGGTACATGTGATAATGATTACTATGCTGGGGGTACGTGGTGAGTACAGGGCATTACAAGGGGTACATGTGATGGTTACTATGCTGGGGGTACGTGGTGAGTACAGGGCATTACAAGGGGTACATGTGATAATGGTTACTATGCTGGGGGTACGTGGTGAGTACAGGGCATTACAAGGGGTACATGTGATAATGGTTACTATGCTGGGGGTACATGGTGAGTACAGGGCATTACAAGGGGTACATGTGATAATGGTTACTATGCTGGGGGTACGTGGTGAGTACAGGGCATTACAAGGGGTACGTGTGATAATGGTTACTATGCTGGGGGTACGTGGTGAGTACAGGCATTACAAGGGGTACATGTGATAATGGTTACTATGCTGGGGGTACGTGGTGAGTACA
Organism: Hyperolius riggenbachi; assembly: GCF_040937935.1. Taxonomy (NCBI): domain Eukaryota; kingdom Metazoa; phylum Chordata; class Amphibia; order Anura; family Hyperoliidae; genus Hyperolius; species Hyperolius riggenbachi. The sequence continues at coordinate 120,271 of NC_090649.1, read as the reverse complement.
GGGCAGTACAAGGGGTACATGTGATAATGGTTACTATGCTGGGGGTACGTGGTGAGTACAGGGCATTACAAGGGTTACATATACCAATGAAATGTTGAGAAACACTGCTCTAGGGATTTGGTTGGTGCTGCAGAATTCTGCAAGCCATTACAGGAAGAGGCATGCAGATTGGGGATATAGTGGAAGTGGCCCTCAGGGTCTTTTCATCTGCTCTGAGGTTTCTATGCGCTTCTGACCTCCCTTCCTCTGGCCTTTCTTTCATCTACAGCCCTTTGTGTGATAGCATCTCTTCCAGTGGCCTTTACTCTCTGACCCCCCACCATTCTCTTATCACCCTAACCTGATCACACAACAGAGGCTCAGAACATAACATCAGAAGAGTGACATCAGAAGAGTGACATCAGAAGAGTGACATAGTCATCATGAACATCAGTGACTACATCCAGGAGGAACAAAGGCAGTTGTCCAACACCATGTGCTATGCCCAATTATAGGGGGCGCCACAAAAAGCTTCAGGATTGCACTCAATAAGGTGGTATAGAAATTGCCTGCAAATACCAGACGACGTGTACAGACCCTTATCCATGGAAAGCCTGCTGTAAGTATGTCCATTATCATTACCCTGTTACCTACAGAGGCTGAAAGTCACATATTTCTCCAGCAGGTAACAGCTGCATTTTTCTGGCCTCACCTAATGTGGCTGGTATGTTTTGGCATATCTGCTCAATGTTTCAGGCATTGGCTAGTGTGGTTGCTACTTCTTATTCTAATGTCCCTCTGAGGCACTAGGAAACCCAGCAGTAGAAGTACGGGCCTGGTGGTGTGTCAGCCTGTTGCAATGGCTGCCGAAGCAAGCCATTTGTTCACAGAATGCAGAAGAGGCTGGTGATGGCTCCCTCAGCCTCGGCGTACCCCCCCCCCCCCCCCCAGTGACCAGGCTATGGTTTATCAACAAGCCCACTGCAGCTTTAAGGCCTGCTGCAACTCGGCACACAAGTGATTCCCTCCCCCTTTTCTGCCCACCAACAGTTTCTGCCCACCAACAGAGATTTATGTTGATGGGCTCTGATCCCTGCAGAGATATTTGTTTTTGTACAAATATTTATTTGCTTTTTTTTAAAAATACATTTACTTGTTTTCTTCTTCTTTTTATTTCCCTCTCTCCCTCCCCCCCCGCCAGCCACTCACAGCGATTGGCTTTCATAGACATCAGCCTGTGAGAGCCGATCGCACTCTGTGCCTCCAGAGGGGACAGCCGAGTGACAAGGCTGTCCCCAGTGCAGCGCTGTACAGTGCTAATAGACGGCGGTGTCCCCATCTAACAGTCTCCTATCCGCTGTGTGCCTCCAGAGGGGACAGCCGAGTGACAAGGCTGTCCCCAGTGCAGCGCTGTACAGTGCTAATAGACGGCGGTGTCCCCATCTAACAGTCTCCTATCCGCTCTGTGCCTCCAGAGGGGACAGCCGAGTGACAAGGCTGTCCCCAGTGCAGCGCTGTACAGTGCTAATAGACGGCGGTGTCCCCATCTAACAGTCTCCTATCCGCTGTGTGCCTCCAGAGGGGACAGCCGAGTGACAAGGCTGTCCCCAGTGCAGCGCTGTACAGTGCTAATAGACGGCGGTGTCCCCATCTAACAGTCTCCTATCCGCTCTGTGCCTCCAGAGGGGACAGCCGAGTGACAAGGCTGTCCCCAGTGCATCGCTGTACAGTGCTAATAGACGGCGGTGTCCCCATCTAACAGTCTCCTATCCGCTGTGTGCCTCCAGAGGGGACAGCCGAGTGACAAGGCTGTCCCCAGTGCAGCGCTGTACAGTGCTAATAGACGGCGGTGTCCCCATCTAACAGTCTCCTATCCGCTGTGTGCCTCCAGAGGGGACAGCCGAGTGACAAGGCTGTCCCCAGTGCAGCGCTGTACAGTGCTAATAGACGGCGGTGTCCCCATCTAACAGTCTCCTATCCGCTGTGTGCCTCCAGAGGGGACAGCCGAGTGACAAGGCTGTCCCCAGTGCAGCACTGTACAGTGCTAATAGATGGCGGTGTCCCCATCTAACAGTCTCCTATCCGCTGTGTGCCTCCAGAGGGGACAGCCGAGTGACAAGGCTGTCCCCAGTGCAGCGCTGTACAGTGCTAATAGACGGCGGTGTCCCCATCTAACAGTCTCCTATCCGCTCTGTGCCTCCAGAGGGGACAGCCGAGTGACAAGGCTGTCCCCAGTGCAGCACTGTACAGTGCTAATAGACGGCGGTGTCCGCATCTAACAGTCTCCTATCCGCTGTGTGCCTCCAGAGGGGACAGCCGAGTGACAAGGCTGTCCCCAGTGCAGCTCTGTACAGTGCTAATAGACGGCGGTGTCCTCATCTAACAGACTCCTATCCGCTGTGTGCCTCCAGAGGGGACAGCCGAGTGACAAGGCTGTCCCCAGTGCAGCGCTGTACAGTGCTAATAGACGGCGGTGTCCCCATCTAACAGTCTCCTATCCGCTGTGTGCCTCCAGAGGGGACAGCCGAGTGACAAGGCTGTCCCCAGTGCAGCACTGTACAGTGCTAATAGATGGCGGTGTCCCCATCTAACAGTCTCCTATCCGCTGTGTGCCTCCAGAGGGGACAGCCGAGTGACAAGGCTGTCCCCAGTGCAGCGCTGTACAGTGCTAATAGACGGCGGTGTCCCCATCTAACAGTCTCCTATCCGCTGTGTGCCTCCAGAGGGGACAGCCGAGTGACAAGGCTGTCCCCAGTGCAGCGCTGTACAGTGCTAATAGACGGCGGTGTCCCCATCTAACAGTCTCCTATCCGCTGTGTGCCTCCAGAGGGGACAGCCGAGTGACAAGGCTGTCCCCAGTGCAGCGCTGTACAGTGCTAATAGACGGCGGTGTCCCCATCTAACAGTCTCCTATCCGCTGTGTGCCTCCAGAGGGGACAGCCGAGTGACAAGGCTGTCCCCAGTGCAGCACTGTACAGTGCTAATAGATGGCGGTGTCCCCATCTAACAGTCTCCTATCCGCTGTGTGCCTCCAGAGGGGACAGCCGAGTGACAAGGCTGTCCCCAGTGCAGCGCTGTACAGTGCTAATAGACGGCGGTGTCCCCATCTAACAGTCTCCTATCCGCTGTGTGCCTCCAGAGGGGACAGCCGAGTGACAAGGCTGTCCCCAGGGCAGCGCTGTACAGTGCTAATAGACGGCGGTGTCCCCATCTAACAGTCTCCTATCCGCTCTGTGCCTCCAGAGGGGACAGCCGAGTGACAAGGCTGTCCCCAGTGCAGCGCTGTACAGTGCTAATAGACGGCGGTGTCCCCATCTAACAGTCTCCTATCCGCTCTGTGCCTCCAGAGGGGACAGCCGAGTGACAAGGCTGTCCCCAGTGCAGCGCTGTACAGTGCTAATAGACGGCGGTGTCCCCATCTAACAGTCTCCTATCCGCTGTGTGCCTCCAGAGGGGACAGCCGAGTGACAAGGCTGTCCCCAGTGCAGCGCTGTACAGTGCTAATAGACGGCGGTGTCCCCATCTAACAGTCTCCTATCCGCTCTGTGCCTCCAGAGGGGACAGCCGAGTGACAAGGCTGTCCCCAGTGCAGCACTGTACAGTGCTAATAGACGGCGGTGTCCCCATCTAACAGTCTCCTATCCGCTGTGTGCCTCCAGAGGGGACAGCCGAGTGACAAGGCTGTCCCCAGTGCAGCACTGTACAGTGCTAATAGACGGCGGTGTCCCCATCTAACAGTCTTCTATCCGCTGTGTGCCTCCAGAGGGGACAGCCGAGTGACAAGGCTGTCCCCAGTGCAGCACTGTACAGTGCTAATAGACGGCGGTGTCCTCATCTAACAGTCTCCTATCCGCTGTGTGCCTCCAGAGGGGACAGCCGAGTGACAAGGCTGTCCCCAGTGCAGCGCTGTACAGTGCTAATAGACGGCGGTGTCCCCATCTAACAGTCTCCTATCCGCTCTGTGCCTCCATAGGGGACAGCCGAGTGACAAGGCTGTCCCCAGTGCAGCGCTGTACAGTGCTAATAGACGGTGGTGTCCTCATCTAACAGTCTCCTATCCGCTCTGTGCCTCCAGAGGGGACAGCCGAGTGACAAGGCTGTCCCCAGTGCAGCGCTGTACAGTGCTAATAGACGGCGGTGTCCCCATCTAACAGTCTCCTATCCGCTGTGTGCCTCCAGAGGGGGCAGCCGAGTGACAAGGCTGTCCCCAGTGCAGCGCTGTACAGTGCTAATAGACGGCGGTGTCCCCATCTAACAGTCTCCTATCCGCTGTGTGCCTCCAGAGGGGACAGCCGAGTGACAAGGCTGTCCCCAGTGCAGCGCTGTACAGTGCTAATAGACGGCGGTGTCCTCATCTAACAGTCTCCTATCCACTGTGTGCCTCCAGAGGGGACAGCCGAGTGACAAGGCTGTCCCCAGTGCAGCGCTGTACAGTGCTAATAGACGGCGGTGTCCCCATCTAACAGTCTCCTATCCGCTGTGTGCCTCCAGAGGGGACAGCCGAGTGACAAGGCTGTCCCCAGTGCAGCGCTGTACAGTGCTAATAGACGGCGGTGTCCTCATCTAACAGTCTCCTATTGGCGATCGCCGCTGGAAGGCTGATGGCAGAGTGGAGCTCCGCGCGATCTCCTGCAAAACCCGTCCCCAGGACTTGACGCCAATTGGCGTTAGGCGGTCCTGGGGCCCATCTGCCTGACGCGGTCGTTAAGTAGTTAATGACCTGATATGTAATAGCTTTGCCTGTTACGCCAGGCCTGATGCCCGCCTTGCACACATAGACAGCTACTCTGCACCACCTTCAGCACACACTATTGGCTTGATTCACAAAAGGGTGCTAACTTAGTTAGCACGCCTAAAAGCCACTTAGCACGCCTAAAGCCCTTTAAAGTTTTGCGAGCTAGGTTAGCACGTGCGAAATATAGCGCTGAGCGGTGCATGCGAAACGTCCTACCAGGTGCTCCTAAAATGGCGCACTGTGCGACATTTCGGCCACACCCTGTGCAATGTTTTAGGTGCACCCGGTGCGACGTCTAAACTTTGCGTGCAATCAATAAAAGCTTTAGGCGTGCTAAATCAGTTAGCACTTTTTTTGTGAATGGAGCCCTATGTCATTTGTTCCTTCTATCAGACAGTTGTGGGCGGAGGAGGATCAACTGCCAAATAGTCGCCACAAAATACTTCTTTTGCACAAACACTTTTTTAATGGTTCTTTTTAAAGTTGAATGGCTGCCGATGTTAGCGGTTAATAGCAAAGTCCCCGTAGCAGCCTCAAACACCACAGTGGGAACAAGAGGAAAACAGTTCTCAAAAAGACCTTGTAGTTTTTAATAACAATCAATGTTAAAGTTAGAGGAAAAACTGACAATTTAAATGCTGTAAAATTACAGATCATGTATCAACATGTATGTAAATGTATTTCTTATTATATATATATACAGTATATATGTTCAGTGTGTGGGAAATAAAAAAAATGATGTGGGGTCCCCCCTCCCGAGCCTCTGTAACCCCTTGTCCCCCATGCAGGCTGGGATAGCCAGAATGTGGGGTCCCCCCTCCCGAGCCTCTGTAACCCCTTGTCCCCCATGCAGGCTGGGATAGCCAGAATGTGGGGTCCCCCCTCCCGAGCCTCTGTAACCCCTTGTCCCCCATGCAGGCTGGGATAGCCAGAATGTGGGGTCCCCCCTCCCGAGCCTCTGTAACCCCTTGTCCCCCATGCAGGCTGGGATAGCCAGAATGTGGGGTCCCCCCTCCCGAGCCTCTGTAACCCCTTGTCCCCCATGCAGGCTGGGATAGCCAGAATGTGGGGTCCCCCCTCCCGAGCCTCTGTAACCCCTTGTCCCCCATGCAGGCTGGGATAGCCAGAATGTGGGGTCCCTCCTCCCGAGCCTCTGTAACCCCTTGTCCCCCATGCAGGCTGGGATAGCCAGAATGTGCCCCCCCCCCCGAGCCTCTGTAACCCCTTGTCCCCCATGCAGGCTGGGATAGCCAGAATGTGGGGTCCCCCCTCCCGAGCCTCTGTAACCCCTTGTCCCCCCATACAGGCTGGGATAGCCAGAATGTGGGGTCCCCCCTCCCGAGCCTCTGTAACCCATTGTCCCCCATACAGGCTGGGATAGCCAGAATGTGGGGTCCCCCCTCCCGAGCCTCTGTAACCCCTTGTCCCCCCATACAGGCTGGGATAGCCAGAATGTGGGGTCCCTCCTCCCGAGCCTCTGTAACCCCTTGTCCCCCATGCAGGCTGGGATAGCCAGAATGTGGGGTCCCCCCTCCCGAGCCTCTGTAACCCCTTGTCCCCCCATACAGGCTGGGATAGCCAGAATGTGGGGTCCCTCCTCCCGAGCCTCTGTAACCCCTTGTCCCCCATGCAGGCTGGGATAGCCAGAATGTGGGGTCCCCCCTCCCGAGCCTCTGTAACCCCTTGTCCCCCATGCAGGCTGGGATAGCCAGAATGTGGGGTCCCCCCTCCCGAGCCTCTGTAACCCCTTGTCCCCCCATACAGGCTGGGATAGCCAGAATGTGGGGTCCCTCCTCCCGAGCCTCTGTAACCCCTTGTCCCCCCATAAAGGCTGGGATAGCCAGAATGTGGGGTCCCCCCTCCCGAGCCTCTGTAACCCCTTGTCCCCCATACAGGCTGGGATAGCCAGAATGTGGGGTCCCCCCTCCCGAGCCTCTGTAACCCCTTGTCCCCCCATACAGGCTGGGATAGCCAGAATGTGGGGTCCCTCCTCCCGAGCCTCTGTAACCCCTTGTCCCCCATGCAGGCTGGGATAGCCAGAATGTGGGGTCCCCCCTCCCGAGCCTCTGTAACCCCTTGTCCCCCATGCAGGCTGGGATAGCCAGAATGTGGGGTCCCCCCTCCCGAGCCTCTGTATCCCCTTGTCCCCCATGCAGGCTGGGATAGCCAGAATGTGGGGTCCCCCCTCCCGAGCCTCTGGAACCCCTTGTCCCCCATACAGGCTGGGATAGCCAGAATGTGGGGTCCCCCCTCCCGAGCCTCTGTAACCCCTTGTCCCCCATGCAGGCTGGGATAGCCAGAATGTGGGGTCCCCCCTCCCGAGCCTCTGTAACCCCTTGTCCCCCATGCAGGCTGGGATAGCCAGAATGTGGGGTCCCCCCTCCCGAGCCTCTGTAACCCCTTGTCCCCCATGCAGGCTGGGATAGCCAGAATGTGCCCCCCCCCGAGCCTCTGTAACCCCTTGTCCCCCATACAGGCTGGGATAGCCAGAATGTGCCCCCCCCGAGCCTCTGTAACCCCTTGTCCCCCATGCAGGCTGGGATAGCCAGAATGTGCCCCCCCCCCCCCCCCGAGCCTCTGTAACCCCTTGTCCCCCATACAGGCTGGGATAGCCAGAATGTGCCCCCCCCGAGCCTCTGTAACCCCTTGTCCCCCATGCAGGCTGGGATAGCCAGAATGTGGATCAGTTAACATACCATTGGGATTATGCCTTTTAAGGAAAAATAATAAAAAACACAATGTCCTTAATGGGGTGCTCCACCCGTCATACAATGCTTAGTTATTAGAAGCAGGGCTCCTCATCAGGATTCCGGATATCTGGGTAACCCAGATATCCGACCTTTTTTCAGCTATCCGACCGGATTTGGATTCCGGATACCTGGGCCCAAATCCGGATAGCTATCTGTGGATAGTTGGCAGGGCAATGCGATATCCGGCAGATATCCGACCATTGGAATACTGTATGACGTCCAGGAGCCAATCAGAGGGCTCCCAGCAGAAGCCCTAGCAACCAATCACAGAAGGGAACCCTGGCCATCCCCACCTGACCTCATTGAGCCAATCAGAGGGCTCCCAGCAGAAGCCTTGGCACCCAATCACAGATAGGAACACTGGCCAGCCCCCCCCCTGTATAATAAGGAGGGCTGCCATGATGAGACATATTGTCCTTGCTTGTGAATGCTCACTGAGAGACATGCTCCAGTGCTGCTGGCCTAGCAAGTGCTGTATACAGTGATAAACCTAAGGGCCCGTTTCCACTATAGCGTTACGAAATCGCCGGCGAATCACCGCAGGCAAATCGCATGCGGGTGCGATTCCGCATGCGTTTTTTGCCGCGATTTCGCATGCGATTTCGCATAGGTAAGGCTGTATGCGATTTTAACCATGTCACTGCCTGTGTGAATTAACATGGGTACCTATGCGAAATCGCATGCGAAATCGCGGCAAAAAACGCATGGGGAAAACGCATGCGATTTCCCTATTAAATACATTGCGTGCGATTCGCCTGCATTCCACACGCAGGCGAATTCTGAGGCCCCTACCCTGCAGATTTTTTCTGCACAGAAAAACGTGCGGGGAAACGCACAAGTGGAAACAGTCCCATCCACTTGTACTGACTGTGCGAATCCGCATGCGTTGCCCGCATGCGGATTCGCGATAGTGGAAACGGGCCCTTAGCTGTTCAGTGATTAACCCCTTCATTATCACTACACTATTGTTATATCGTTAATTAGCTTGATGTCATTATGTGACAGTCAGAGTGTGTGCTGCAGGGCTGCTGGCCTAGTAAGGGCTGTACACAGTGATAAGCTGTTCAGTGATTAACCCCTTCACTATCACTACACTATTGTTATATCGTTAATTAGCTTGATGTCATTATGTGACAGACAGTCAGAGTGTGTGCTGCAGGGCTGCTGCAGCTGCTATGTGCAGTGGCGTAGCTAAAGAGCTATGGGCCCCGATGCAAGTTTTACATTGGGCCCCCCCAAGCACTCTATATATAACAATTGATATGACGCACCAAAACCTGCCAATGGCAACTACAGTGTCAGAGGTGCAAGAAGGGGATGGGGAACAGCTTGTTAATGATTACTACTATTCAAAGTATCTATAGAAGTGATTATTATGAGGACAGGACCAATAGAGAGCTAAAACTGCAGTTGAGGAAGGGTCCTTTGGGGCCCCTCTTTACCAAGGGCCCCGATGCGGTCGCAACCTCTGCAACCCCTATTGCTACGCCCCTGGCTATGTGTCTGTGTGTGTAGAGCACAGACCAGGCCAGCTGCTGCCTGCTGGCCAGCTATTAGCCTTAGCTAGCTACAGTTTAGGTTAGGTTAGGGATTAGGGAATAGGAACACGTGCAAAGTGCCAAGTGCCACGTGCAAACACGTGTAAAGTGCCACGAGCAAAGTGCAAAGTGCCCTGTGCAAATACGTGCAAAGTGCCACGTCCAAAGTGCGAAGTGCCACGAGCAAAGTGCCAAAAGCCAAGTGCGAAGTGCAAAGTGCCATGTGCAAACACATGCAAAGTGCCCTGTGCAAATACGTGCAAAGTGCCAAGTGCAAAGTGCCCTGTGCAAATACGTGCAAAGTGCCAAGTGCAAAGTGCCCTGTGCAAATACATGCAAAGTGCCACGTGCAAAGCGCTACATGCAAAGTGCCACGTGCAAAGTGCTACATGCAAAGTGCCACGTGCAAAGTGCAAAGTGCCACGTGCAAAGTGCCACATGCAAAGTGCCACGTTCCACTTTGCACGTGGCACTTTGCACGTGTTTGCACGTGGCACTTCGCACTTTGGACGTGGCACTTTGCACTTAGCAGTTCGCACTTTGTACGTGTTTGCACGTGGAACTTTGCACTTGGCACTTTGCACGTGGCACTTTGCACTTAGCAGTTCGCACTTTGTACGTGTTTGCACGTGGAACTTTGCACTTGGCACTTTGCACGTGGCACTTTGCACATGTTTGCACGTGGCACTTCACACTTTGCATGTGGCACTTGGCACTTTGCACGTGTTTGCACGTGGCACTTTGCACTTTCCACGTGGCACTTTGCACTAGTTTGGACACAATGTGGGCTGCACGACCGCTGTCTGGAACCTAGGCCTGATGTTAATTGACAGCCATTTTTTTTGGGGGGGAGGGGGATTTTAAGTCCCCACATCATCAATTAGTGTTCCCCTTTACAAAATAATGATGATACGTCCTGAGCTATACCGGCCCCCATGGTCCATGAAGGGGGGTGGGGCTCCACACCCTGAGCTATACCGGCCCCCATGGTCCATGAAGGGGGGTGGGGCTCCACATCCTGAGCTATACCGGCCCCCATGGTCCATGAAGGGGGGTGGGGCTCCACATCCTGAGCTATACCGGCCCCCATGTTCCATGAAGGGGGGTGGGGCTTCACATCCTGAGCTATACCGGCCCCCATGGTCCATGAAGGTGGGTGGGGCTCCACATCCTCAGCTATACCGGCCCCCATGGTCCATGAAGGGGGGTGGGGCTACACACCCTGAGCTATACCGGCCCCCATGGTCCATGAAGGGGGGTGGGGCTCCACATCCTGAGCTATACCGGCCCCCATGGTCCATGAAGGGGGGTGGGGCTCCACATCCTGAGCTATACCGGCCCCCATGGTCCATGGTATCGATGTTGTGTTCCCTGATTCCCCTGCAGACCCCACAGGAGCTTTGTACTCACATGACAGTGCGGGGGCACTGCTGCTGTCCCCAGGAACAGGGCTGGTATTCAGGCTTCACATAAGTCTCCACCCCATCTTCTACCATACAGGATACCGTCCTGGTCACAACGTAGGCACACCAGTTCCTGGAAGACACAATCGTATCAATGACTTCATATACAACCAACCGAAACCATCTGCTGTATAAACACTGAGCAACTTGTGTACTCATGAGGAGAGGAGACACAGGATACAGGGGGAGGGAAGAGGACCTGTCCCATCAGGCTTACAATCTAAGAGGAGAGGAGACACAGGATACAGGGGGAGGGAAGAGGACCTGTCCCATCAGGCTTACAATCTAAAAGGTAAGGAACACAGGATACAGTAGGAGGGAAGAGGCCCTGTCCCATCAGGCTTACAATCTAACAGGTAAGGGGACACAGGATACAGGAGGAGGGAAGAGGACCTGTCCCATCAGGCTTACAATCTAACAGGTAAAGGGACACAGGATACAGGAGGGGGGAAGAGGACCTGTCCCATCAGGCTTACAGTCTAACAGGTAAGGGGACACAGGATAGAGGAGGAGGGAAGAGGACCTGTCCCATCAGGCTTAGACTCTAAGAGGAGAGGAGACACAGGATACAGGAGGAGGGAAGAGGACTTGCCCCATCAGGCTTACAGTCTAACAGGTAAGGGGACACAGGATACAGGAGTTGGGAAGAGGACCTGTCCCATCAGGCTTACAATCTAAGGGGTGAGGGGACACAGGATACAGTAGGAGGGAAGAGGACCTATCCCATCAGGCTTACAATCTAAGAGGTGAGGGAACACAGGACACAGGAGGAGGGAAGAGGACCTGTCCCATCAGGCTTACAATCTAAGAGGTGAGGGCACACAGGATACAGTAGGAGGGAAGAGGACCTGTCCCATCAGGTTTACAATCTAAGAGGTGAGGGGGCACAGTATACAGGAGAAGGGAAGAGGACCTGTCCCATCAGGCTTACAGTCTAACAGGTAAGGGGATACAGGAGGAGGGAAGAGGACCTGTCCCATCAGGCTTAGACTCTAAGAGGTGAGGAGACACAGGATACAGGAGGAGGGAAGAGGACTTGTCCCATCAGGCTTACAATCTAAGAGGTGAGAGGACACAGGATACAGTAGGGGGGAAGCGGACGTGTCCCATCAGGCTTACAATCTAAGAGGTGAGGGGACACAGGATACAGGAGGAGGGAAGAGGACCTGTCCCATCAGGCTTCCAATGTAAGAGGTGAGGGGGCACAGTATACAGGAGAAGGGAAGAGGACCTGTCCCATCAGGCTTACAGTCTAACAGGTAAGGGAATACAGGAGGAGGGAAGAGGACCTGTCCCATCAGGCTTAGACTCTAAGAGGTGAGGAGACACAGGATACAGGAGGAGGGAAGAGGACTTGTCCCATCAGGCTTACAATCTAAGAGGTGAGAGGACACAGGATACAGTAGGGGGGAAGCGGACCTGTCCCATCAGGCTTACAATCTAAGAGGTGAGGGGACACAGGATACAGGAGGAGGGAAGAGGACCTGTCCCATCAGGCTTACAATCTAAGAGGTGAGGAGACACAGGATACAGGAGGAGGGAAGAGGACTTGTCCCATCAGGCTTACAATCTAAGAGGTGAGAGGACACAGGATACAGTAGGGGGGAAGCGGACCTGTCCCATCAGGCTTACAATCTAAGAGGTGAGGGGACACAGGATACAGGAGGAGGGAAGAGGACCTGTCCCATCAGGCTTACAATCTAAGAGGTGAGGGGACACAGGATACAGGAGGAGGGAAGAGGACCTGTCCCATCAGGCTTACAATCTAAGAGGTGAGGGGACACAGGATACAGGAGGAGGAAAGAGGCCCTGTCCCATCAGACTTACAATCTAAGAGGTGAGGGGACACAGGATACAGTAGGGGGGAAGAGGACCTGTCCCATCAGGCTTACAATCTAAGAGGTAAGGAACACAGGATACAGTAGGAGGGAAGAGGACCTGTCCCATCAGGCTTACAGTCTAATAGGTGAGGGACACAGGATACAGTAGGAGGAAAGAGGACTTGTCCCATCAGGCTTACAATCTAAGAGGTGGGGGACACAGGATACAGGAGGAGGGAAGAGGACCTGTCCCATCAGGCTTACAGTATAACAGGTAAGGGGACACAGGATACAGGAGGAGGGAAGAGGACCAGTCCCATCAGGCTTACAATCTAAGAGGTGAGGGAACACAGGATACAGGAGGAGGGAAGAGGACCTGTCCCATCAGGCTTACAATCTAAGAGGTGAGGAGACGCAGGATACAGGAGGAGGGAAGAGGACCTGTCCCATCAGGCTTACAGTCTAAGAGGTGAGGGAACACAGGACACAGTAGGAGGGAAGAGGACCTGTCCCATCAGACTTACAATCTAAGAGGTGAGGGAACACAGGACACAGTAGGAGGGAAGAGGACCTGTCCCATCAGGCTTACAATCTAAGAGGTGAGGGAACACAGGATACAGGAGGAGGGAAGAGGACCTGTCCCATCAGGCTTACAATCTAAGAGGTGAGGAGACACAGGATACAGGAGGAGGGAAGAGGACCTGTCCCATCAGGCTTACAATCTAAGAGGTGGGGGAACACAGGATACAGGAGGAGGGAAGATGACCTGTCCCATCAGGCTTACAATCTAAGAGGTGGGGGAACACAGGATACAGTAGGAGGGAAGAGGACCTGTCCCATCAGGCTTAAAATCTAAGAGGTGAGGAGACACAGGATACAGGAGGAGGGAAGATGACCTGTCCCATCAGGCTTACAATCTAAGAGGTGAGGGGACACAGGATACAGTAGGAGGGAAGAGGACCTGTCCCATCAGGCTTATAATCTAAGAGGCGAGGAACACAGGACACAGTAGGAGGGAAGAGGACCTGTCCCATCAGGCTTATAATCTAAGAGGTGAGGGAACACAGGATACAGGAGGAGGGAAGAGGACCTGTCCCATCAGGCTTACAATCTAAGAGGTGCGGGAACACAGGATACAGGAGGAGGGAAGAGGACCTGTCCCATCAGGCTTACAATCTAAGAGGTGAGGAGACACAGGACACAGTAGGAGGGAAGAGGACCTGTCCCATCAGGCTTATAATCTAAGAGGTGAGGGAACACAGGATACAGGAGGAGGGAAGAGGACCTGTCCCATCAGGCTTACAGTCTAAGACGTGAGGGGACACAGGATACAGGAGGAGGGAAGAGGACCTGTCCCATCAGGCTTACAATGTAAGAGGTGAGGGAACACAGCATACAGGAGGAGGGAAGAGGACCTGTCCCATCAGGCTTAACATCTAAGAGGTGAGGGAACGCAGGATACAGGAGGAGGAAAGAGGACCTGTCCCATCAGGCTTATAATCTAAGAGGTGAGGGAACACAGGATACAGGAGGAGGAAAGAGGACCTGTCCCATCAGGTTTACAATCTAAGAGGTGGGGGAACACAGGACACAGTAGGAGGGAAGAGGACCTGTCCCATCAGGCTAACAATCTAAGAGGTGAGGAACACAGGACACAGTAGGAGGGAAGAGGACCTGTCCCATCAGGCTTATAATCTAAGAGGTGAGGGAACACAGGATACAGGAGGAGGAAAGAGGACCTGTCCCATCAGGTTTACAATCTAAGAGGTGGGGGAACACAGGATACAGGAGGAGGAAAGAGGACCTGTCCCATCAGGTTTACAATCTAAGAGGTGGGGGAACACAGGACACAGTAGGAGGGAAGAGGACCTGTCCCATCAGGCTTACAATCTAAGAGGTGAGGAGACACAGGATACAGGAGGAGGGAAGAGGACCTGTCCCATCAGGCTTACAATCTAAGAGGTGGGGGAACACAGGATACAGGAGGAGGGAAGATGACCTGTCCCATCAGGCTTACAATCTAAGAGGTGGGGGAACACAGGATACAGTAGGAGGGAAGATGACCTGTCCCATCAGGCTTACAATCTAAGAGGTGAGGGAACACAGGATACAGTAGGAGGGAAGAGGACCTGTCCCATCAGGCTTACAATCTAAGAGGTGAGGGAACACAGGATACAGGAGGAGGGAAGAGGACCTGTCCCATCAGGCTTACAATCTAAGAGGTGGGGAACACAGGATACAGGAGGAGGGAAGAGGACCTGTCCCATCAGGCTTACAGTCTAACAGGTGAGGGAACACAGGATACAGTACAATTAGATGATTCCTCTTCCTTACATGTGTCCTCAGGTCTCCTCTGCACAGTGATAACTCCATTTTATGATGACCATTAATGTGTCAAAAAACAGATGTGCTGATAGTTTTCAGGTGTGCAACAGCAGGGAAGAGTCCTGGCTAGGGGGCTTCCCTCCCAGCACTAATGAAAGGTTTCAGCTAGTGAAGTGAGTGAAGGTCGGTCTGGTGTCATTCGGGAGCAGAAATGCCGACATCAAACCAGAAGCTCTGATTCCGGTAATTCCTTTTATGACTATCTGCATGGCTTATTGCAGGATTTCTCCATCAGGCTATATACAGATCTGGGTCAGAACCATACAGCAGTGATGTACATACAGTGATATATACACTATATCAGTCTGACACCATGTTACACAGTATTGAGCCAACAGAACCATATTTGAGTCTCTGTATGTTACATCACAGCTGTACCGTCCTTACCAAGATATACTGTATGTGTATATAAAGATTGCAGAGTCCTGACCTGCAGAGTTACCCCTCCTATAGGAAGACCGCAGAGTCCTGACCTGCAGAGTTACCCCTCCTATAGGAAGACCGCAGAGTCCTGACCTGCAGAGTTACCCCTCCTATAGGAAGACTGCAGAGTCCTGACCTACAGAGTTACCCCTCCTATAGGAAGACCGCAGAGCCCTGACCTGCAGAGTCACCCCTCCTATAGGAAGACTGCAGAGCCCTGACCTGCAGAGTTACCCCTCCTATAGGAAGACCGCAGAGTCCTGACCTACAGAGTTACCCCTCCTATAGGAAGACCGCAGAGCCCTGACCTGCAGAGTCACCCCTCCTATAGGAAGACTGCAGAGCCCTGACCTGCAGAGTTACCCCTCCTATAGGAAGACCGCAGAGTCCTGACCTGCAGAGTTACCCCTCCTATAGGAAGACCGCAGAGTCCTGACCTGCAGAGTTACCCCTCCTATAGGAAGACTGCAGAGTCCTGACCTGCAGAGTTACCCCTCCTATAGGAAGACCGCAGAGTCCTGACCTGCAGAGTTACCCCTCCTATAGGAAGACTGCAGAGTCCTGACCTGCAGAGTTACCCCTCCTATAGGAAGACCGCAGAGTCCTGACATGCAGAGTTACCCCTCCTATAGGAAGACAGCAGAGTCCTGACCTGCAGAGTTACCCCTCCTATAGGAAGACCGCAGAGTCCTGACCTGCAGAGTTATCCCTCCTATAGGAAGACCGCAGAGTCCTGACCTGC
Source organism: Hyperolius riggenbachi (assembly GCF_040937935.1). Lineage (NCBI taxonomy): Eukaryota > Metazoa > Chordata > Amphibia > Anura > Hyperoliidae > Hyperolius > Hyperolius riggenbachi. The sequence goes on along the minus strand of NC_090649.1, from coordinate 104,436 downwards.
AGAGTTACCCCTTCTATAGGAAGGCCGCAGAGTCCTGACCTGCAGAGTTACCCCTCCTATAGGAAGACCGCAGAGTCCTGACCTGCAGAGTTACCCCTCCTATAGGAAGACCGCAGAGTCCTGACCTGCAGAGTCACCCCTCCTATAGGAAGACTGCAGAGTCCCGACCTGCAGAGTTACCCCTCCTATAGGAATACCGCAGAGTCCTGACCTGCAGAGTTACCCCTCCTATAGGAAGACCACAGAGTCCTGACCTGCAGAGTTACCCCTCCTATATAAAGACTGCAGAGACCTGACCTGCAGAGTTACGCCTCCTATAGGAAGACCGCAGAGTCCTGACCTGCAGAGTTACCCCTCCTATATAAAGACTGCAGAGACCTGACCTGCAGAGTTACCCCTCCTATAGGAAGACCGCAGAGTCCTGACCTGCAGAGTTACCCCTCCTATACGAAGACAGCAGAGCTCTGACCTGCAGAATTACCCCTCCTATAGGAAGACTGCAGAGCCCTGACCTGCAGAGATACCCCTCCTATAGGGAGACTGCAGAGACCTGACCTGCAGAGTTGCCCCTCCTATAGGAAGACCGCAGAGTCCTGACCTGCAAAGTCACCCCTCCTATAGGAAGACCGCAGAGCCCTGACCTGCAGAGTTACCCCTCCTATAGGAAGACTGCAGAGCCCTGACCTGCAGAGTTACCCCTCCTATAGGAAGACTGCAGAGCCCTGACCTGCAGAGTTACCCCTCCTATAGGAAGACCGCAGAGTCCTGACCTGCAGAGTTACCCCTCCTATAGGAAGACTGCAGAGCCCTGACCTGCAGAGTTACCCCTCCTATAGGAAGACTGCAGAGCCCTGACCTGCAGAGTTACCCCTCCTATAGGAAGACTGCAGAGCCCTGACCTGCAGAGTTACCCCTCCTATAGGAAGACTGCAGAGCCCTGACCTGCAGAGTTACCCCTCTTATAGGAAGACTGCAGAGTCCTGACCTGCAGAGTCACCCCTCCTATAGGAAGACCGCAGAGCCCTGACCTGCAGAGTTACCCCTCCTATAGGAAGACTGCAGAGCCCTGACCTGCAGAGATACCCCTCCTATAGGAGGACCGCAGAGTCCTGACCTGCAGAGTTACCCCACCTACAGGAAGACAGCAGAGTCCTGACCTGCAGAGTTACCCCTCCTATAGGAAGACCGCAGAGTCCTGTCCTGCAGAGTTACCCTCCTATAGGAAGACCACAGAGTCCTGACCTGCAGAGTTACCCCTCCTATAGGAAGACTGCAGAGCCCTGACCTGCAGAGTTACCCCTCCTATAGGAAGACTGCAGAGTCCTGACCTGCAGAGTTACCCCTCCTATAGGAAGATTGCAGAGCCCTGACCTGCAGAGTTACCCCTCCTATAGGAAGACCCCAGAGTTCTGACCTGCAGAGTTACCCCTTCTATAGGAAGACTGCAGAGTCTGACCTGCAGAGTTACCCCTCCTATAGGAAGACCGCAGAGTCCTGACCTGCAGAGTTACCCCTCCTATAGGAAGACCGCAGAGTCCTGACCTGCAGAGTTACCCCTTCTATAGGAAGACCGTAGAGTCCTGACCTGCAGAGATACCTCTCCTATAGGAAGACAGCAGAGTCCTGACCTGCGGAGTTACCCCTCCTATAGGAAGACCACAGAGTCCTGACCTGCAGAGTTACCCTCCTATAGGAAGACCGCAGAGCCCTGACCTGCAGAGTTACCCCTCCTATAGGAAGACCGCAGAGCCCTGACCTGCAGTTATCCCTCCTATAGGAAGACCGCAGAGTCCTGACCTGCAGAGTTACCCCTCCTGTAGGAAGACTGCAGAGTCCTGACCAACAGAGTTACCCCTCCTATAGGAAGGCCGCAGAGTCCTGACCTGCAGAGTTACCCCTCCTATAGAAAGACAGCAGAGCCCTGACCTGCAGAGTTACCCCTCCTATAGGAAGACCGCAGAGCCCTGACCTGCAGAGTTACCCCTCCTATAGGAAGACCGCAGAGCCCTGACCTGCAGTTATCCCTCCTATAGGAAGACTGCAGAGCCCTGACCTGCAGTTATCCCTCCTATAGGAAGACCGCAGAGCCCTGACCTGCAGAGTTACCCCTCCTATAGGAAGACCGCAGAGCCCTGACCTGCAGAGTTACCCCTCCTATAGGAAGACCGCAGAGCCCTGACCTGCAGTTATCCCTCCTATAGGAAGACTGTAGAGTCCTGACCTGCAGAGTTACCCCTCATATAGGAAGACCACAGAGTCCTGACCTGCAGAGTTACCCCTCCTATAGGAAGACTGCAGAGTCCCGACCTGCAGCGTTACCCCTCCTATAGGAAGACTGCAGACTCCTGACCTGCAGAGTCACCCCTCCTATAGGAGGACCGCAGAGTCCTGACCTACAGAGTTACCCCTCCTATAGGAGGACCGCAGAGTCCTGACCTGCAGAGTTACCCCTCCTATAGGAAGGCTGCAGAGTCCTGACCTGCAGAGTTACCCCTCCTATAGGAAGACTGCAGAGTCCTGACCTGCAGAGTTACCCCTCCTATAGGAAGACTGCAGAGCCCTGACCTGCAGAGTTACTCCTCCTATAGGAAGACTGCAGAGTCCTGACCTGCAGAGTTACCCCTCCTATAGGAAGACCACAGAGTCCTGACCTGCAGAGTTACCCCTCCTATAGGAGGACCACAGAGTCCTGACCTGCAGAGTTACCCTTCCTATAGGAAGACTGCAGAGCCCTGACCTGCAGAGTTACCCCTCATATAGGAAGACCGTAGAGCCCTGACCTGCAGAGTTACCCTCCTATAGGAAGGCTGCAGAGTCCTGACCTGCAGAGTTACTCCTCCTATAGGAAGACCGCAGAGTCCTGACCTGCAGAGTCACCCCTCCTATAGGAAGACCGCAGAGCCCTGACCTGCAGAGTTACCCCTCCTATAGGAAGACCGCAGAGCCCAGACCTGCAGAGTTACCCCTCTTATAGGAAGACTGCAGAGTCCTGACCTGCAGAGTCACCCCTCCTATAGGAAGACTGCAGAGTCCTGACCTGCAGAGTTACCCCTCCTATAGGAAGACAGCAGAGTCCTGACCTGCAGAGTTACCCCTCCTATAGGAAGACTGCAGAGCCCTGACCTGCAGAGTTACCCCTCCTATAGGAAGACCGCAGAGTCCTGACCTGCAGAGTTACCCCTCCTATAGGAAGACCGCAGAGTCCTGACCTGCAGAATTACCCCTCCTATAGGAAGACCCCAGAGTCCTGACCTGCAGTGTTACCTCTCCTATAGGAAGACCGCAGAGTCCCGACCTGCAGAGTTACCCCTCCTATAGGAAGACCGCAGAGTCCTGACCTGCAGAGTTACCCCTCCTATAGGAAGACCGCAGAGTCCTGACCTGCAGAGTTACCCCTCCTATAGGAGGACCGCAGAGTCCTGACCTGCAGAGTTACCCCTCCTATAGGAAGACCGCAGAGCCCTGACCTGCAGTTATCCCTCCTATAGGAAGACTGTAGAGTCCTGACCTGCAGAGTTACCCCTCCTATAGGAGGACCGCAGAGTCCTGACCTGCAGAGTTACCCCTCCTATAGGAAGACTGCAGAGTCCTGACCTACAGAGTTACCCCTCCTATAGGAGGACCGCAGAGTCCTGACCTGCAGAGTTACCCCTCCTATAGGAAGGCTGCAGAGTCCTGACCTGCAGAGTTACCCCTCCTATAGGAAGGCTGCAGAGTCCTGACCTGCAGAGTTACCCCTCCTATAGGAAGACAGCAGAGCCCTGACCTGCAGAGTTACCCCTCCTATAGGAAGGCTGCAGAGTCCTGACCTGCAGAGTTACCCCTCCTATAGGAAGGCTGCAGAGTCCTGACCTGCAGAGTTACTCCTCCTATAGGAAGACTGCAGAGTTTCCCGTCCTATAGGAAGACCGCAGAGTCCTGACCTGCAGAGTTACCCCTCCTATAGGAGGACCGCAGAGTCCTGACCTGCAGAGTTACCCCTCCTATAGGAAGACTGCAGAGCCCTGACCTGCAGAGTTACCCCTCCTATAGGAAGGCTGCAGAGTCCTGACCTGCAGAGTTACCCCTCCTATAGGAAGGCTGCAGAGTCCTGACCTGCAGTGTTACCCCTCCTATAGGAAGGCTGCAGAGTCCTGACCTGCAGAGTTACCCCTCCTATAGGAAGACCGCAGAGTCCTGACCTGCAGAGTTACCCCTCCTATAGGAAGACCGCAGAGTCCTGACCTGCAGAGTTACTCCTCCTATAGGAAGACTGCAGAGTCCTGACCTGCAGAGTTACCCCTCCTATAGGAAGACCGCAGAGTCCTGACCTGCAGAGTTACCCCTCCTATAGGAGGACCGCAGAGTCCTGACCTGCAGAGTTACCCCTCCTATAGGAAGACTGCAGAGTCCTGACCTACAGAGTTACCCTTCCTATAGGAGGACAGCAGAGTCCTGACCTGCAGAGTTACCCCTCCTATAGGAAGATTGCAGAGCCCTGACCTGCAGCGTTACCCCTCCTATAGGAGGACCGCAGAGTCCTGACCTGCAGAGTTACCCCTCCTGTAGGAGGACCGCAGAGTCCTGACCTGCAGAGTCACCCCTCCTATAGGAAGACTGCAGAGTCCTGACCTGCAGAGTTACCCCTCCTATAGGAAGACCACAGAGTCCTGACCTGCAGAGTTACCCCTCCTATAGGAAGACCGCAGAGTCCTGACCTGCAGAGTTACCCCTCCTATAGGAAGACCACAGAGTCCTGACCTGCAGAGTTACCCCTCCTGTAGGAGGACCGCAGAGTCCTGACCTGCAGAGTTACCCCTCCTATAGGAAGACCGCAGAGTCCTGACCTGCAGAGTTACCCCTCCTATAGGAAGACCACAGAGTCCTGACCTGCAGAGTTACCCCTCCTATAGGAAGACTGCAGAGTCCTGGCCTCAGACAGTCACCAGCCTGTAGATCAAAGAATGCCTGTTCTCCTTTCCTAGGATGACTCATACATACAGTGCAGGGAGGGGTAACGTCCGGCAGGGGGCAGCAGGGGGCTTATAATTCCTCAGGGGACAGAAGCCATTGTGCAGAGAGAGAATTGAGGGATTAGTAGCAGAATGACAGTGATCCCCCCACTGACTGAGGGTCACATGACCTTCTGGTGACACTAATGAGGGGCACAGGGGGGAGATAAATGGATTATCCTGAGATGAAAGGATCAGACTAAGGTCAGACTAATAGGCAGGAGGAGAGGGGAGATCAGGTTACAGCTAATTATATGGAGAGACACTGCCACTAACTGACTGTGACATGACTGCAAAACTGTCAGCTCCTGTGTGGAGAGACATATAACTGCCACTAACTGACTGTGACATGACTGCAAAACTGTCAGCTCCTGTGTGGAGAGACATATAACTGCCACTAACTGACTGTGACATGACTGCAAAACTGTCAGCTCCTGTGTGGAGAGACATATAACTGCCACTAACTGACTGTGACATGACTGCAAAACTGTCAGCTCCTGTATGGAGAGACATATAACTGCCACTAACTGACTGTGACATGACTGCAAAACTGTCAGCTCCTGTGTGGAGAGACATATAACTGCCACTAACTGACTGTGACATGACTGCAAAACTGTCAGCTCCTGTGTGGAGAGACATATAACTGCCACTAACTGACTGTGACATGACTGCGAAACTGTCAGCTCCTGTGTGGAGAGACATATAACTGCCACTAACTGACTGTGACATGACTGCGAAACTGTCAGCTCCTGTGTGGAGAGACATATAACTGCCACTAACTGACTGTGACATGACTGCGAAACTGTCAGCTCCTGTGTGGAGAGACATATAACTGCCACTAACTGACTGTGACATGACTGCGAAACTGTCAGCTCCTGTGTGGAGAGACATATAACTGCCACTAACTGACTGTGACATGACTGCAAAACTGTCAGCTCCTGTGCGGAGAGACACTGCCACTAACTGACTGTGACATGACTGCAAAACTGTCAGCTCCTGTGTGGAGAGACATATAACTGCCACTAACTGACTGTGACATGACTGCAAAACTGTCAGATCCTGTGTGGAGAGACATATAACTGCCACTAACTGACTGTGACATGACTGCGAAACTGTCAGCTCCTGTGTGGAGAGACATATAACTGCCACTAACTGACTGTGACATGACTGCGAAACTGTCAGCTCCTGTGTGGAGAGACATATAACTGCCACTAACTGACTGTGACATGACTGCAAAACTGTCAGCTCCTGTATGGAGAGACAGATAACTGCCACTAACTGACTGTGACATGACTATCAGCTTACTAGGGGCTTGATTCACAAAGCGGTGCTAACTGTTTAGCACGGGTGTGCAAATTGCGCGTGCAAAAGTCCACGATCGCGCAAATCGCGGCACTTTGCACACAGTACATAGTCATGTCACTGACTGTCCTCAGAGGAGCTCACACTCTAATCCCACCATAGCCATAGTCTAATGTCCTACCATATTATTATTATGTATTTATATAGCACTGACATCTTCTGCAGCACATTACAGAGTACATAGTCATGTCACTGACTGTCCTCAGAGGAGCTCACACTCTAATCCTACCATAGTCATAGTCTAATGTCCTTCCATATTATTATTATGTATTTATATAGCACTGACATCTTCTGCAGCACATTACAGAGTACATAGTCATGTCACTGACTGTCCTCAGAGGAGCTCACACTCTAATCCTACCATAGTCATAGTCTAATGTCCTACCATATTATTATTATGTATTTATATAGCACTGACATCTTCTGCAGCACATTACAGAGTACATAGTCATGTCACTGACTGTCCTCAGAGGAGCTCACACTCTAATCCTACCATAGTCATAGTCTAATGTCCTTCCATATTATTATTATGTATTTATATAGCACTGACATCTTCTGCAGCACATTACAGAGTACATAGTCATGTCACTGACTGTCCTCAGAGGAGCTCACACTCTAATCCTACCATAGCCATAGTCTAATGTCCTACCATATTATTATTATGTATTTATATAGCACTGACATCTTCTGCAGCACATTACAGAGTACATAGTCATGTCACTGACTGTCCTCAGAGGAGCTCACACTCTAATCCTACCATAGTCATAGTTTAATGTCCTTCCATATTATTATTATGTATTTATATAGCACTGACATCTTCTGCAGCACATTACAGAGTACATAGTCATGTCACTGACTGTCCTGAGAGGAGCTCACACTCTAATCCTACCATAGTCATAGTCTAATGTCCTACCATATTATTATTATGTATTTATATAGCACTGACATCTTCTGCAGCACATTACAGAGTACATAGTCATGTCACTGACTGTCCTCAGAGGAGCTCACACTCTAATCCTACCATAGTCATAGTCTAATGTCCTTCCATATTATTATTATGTATTTATATAGCACTGACATCTCCTGCAGCACATTACAGAGTACATAGTCATGTCACTGACTGTCCTCAGAGGAGCTCACACTCTAATCCTACCATAGTCATAGTCTAATGTCCTACCATATTATTATTATGTATTTATATAGCACTGACATCTCCTGCAGGCAGCACATTACAGAGTACATAGTCATGTCACTGACTGTCCTCAGAGGAGCTCACCCTCTAATCCTACCATAGTAATAGTGTAATGTCCTACCATATTGTTATTATGAATTTATATAGCAGTGACATCTTCTGCAGCACATTACAGAGTAAATAGTCTGGTCACTGACTGTCCTCAGAGGAGCTCACAATCTAATCCTACCATAGTCATAGTCTCATGTCCTACCATATTATTATTATTATGTATTTATATAGCACTGACATCTTCTGCAGCACATTACAGAGTACATAGTCATGTCACTGACTGTCCTCAGGGGAGCTCACAATCTAATCCTACCATAGTCATAGCCTAATGTCCTACCATATTATTATTATGTATTTATATAGCACTGACATCTCCTGCAGCACATTACAGAGTACATAGTCATGTCACTGACTGTCCTCAGAGGAGCTCACACTCTAATCCTACCATAGTCATAGTCTCATGTCCTACCATATTATTATTCTTATGTATTTATATAGCACTGACATCTTCTGCAGCACATTACAGAGTACATAGTTATATCACTGACTGTCCTCAGAAGAGCTCACACTGTAATCCTACCATAGTCATAGTGTAATGTCCTACCATATTATTATTATGTATTTATATAGCACTGACATCTCCTGCAGCACATTACAGAGTACATAGTCATGTCACTGACTGTCCTCAGAGGAGCTCACACTCTAATCCTACCATAGTCATAGTGTAATGTCCTACCATATTATTATTATGTATTTATATAGCACTGACATCTCCTGCAGCACATTACAGAGTACATAGTCATGTCACTGACTGTCCTCAGAGGAGCTCACAATCTAATCCTACCATAGTCATAGCCTAATGTCCTACCATATTATTATTATGTATTTATATAGCACTGACATCTTCTGCAGCACTTTGCAGAGAACATAGTCATGTCACTGACTGTCCTCAGAGGGGCTCACACTCTAATCCTACCATAGTTATAGTGTAATGTCCTACCATATTATTATTATGTATTTATATAGCACTGACATCTCCTGCAGCACATTACAGAGTACATAGTCATGTCACTGACTGTCCTTACAGGAGCTCACACTCTAATCCTACCATAGTCATAGTGTAATGTCCTACCATATTATTATTATGTATTTATATAGCACTGACATCTCCTGCAGCACATTACAGAGTACATAGTCATGTCACTGACTGTCCTCAGAGGAGCTCACAATCTAATCCTACCATAGTCATAGCCTAATGTCCTACCATATTATTATTATGTATTTATATAGCACTGACATCTCCTGCAGCACATTACAGAGTACATAGTCATGTCACTGACTGTCCTCAGATGAGCTCACAATCTAATCCTACCATAGTCATAGCCTAATGTCCTACCATATTATTATTATGTATTTATATAGCCCTGACATCTTCTGCAGCACTTTGCAGAGAACATAGTCATGTCACTGACTGTCCTCAGAGGGGCTCACACTCTAATCCTACCATAGTCATAGTGTAATGTCCTACCATATTATTATTATGTATTTATATAGCACTGACATCTCCTGCAGCACATTACAGAGTACATAGTCATGTCACTGACTGTCCTCAGAGGAGCTCACAATCTAATCCTACCATAGTCATAGCCTAATGTCCTACCATATTATTATTATGTATTTATATAGCACTGACATCTTCTGCAGCACATTACAGAGTACATAGTCATGTCACTGACTGTCCTCAGAGGAGCTCACAATCTAATCCTACCATAGTCATAGTCTAATGTCCTACCATATTATTAATATGTATTTATATAGCACTGACATCTCCTGCAGCACATTACAGAGTACATAGTCATGTCACTGACTGTCCTCAGAGGAGCTCACAATCTAATCCTACCATAGTCATTGCCTAATGTCCTACCATATTATTATTATGTATTTATATAGCACTGACATCTTCTGCAGCACTTTGCAGAGAACATAGTCATGTCACTGACTGTCCTCAGAGGGGCTCACACTCTAATCCTACCATAGTCATAGTGTAATGTCCTACCATATTATTATTATGTATTTATATAGCACTGCCATCTCCTGCAGCACATTACAGAGTACATAGTCATGTCACTGACTGTCCTCAGAGGAGATCACACTCTAATCCTGCCATAGTCATAATCTAATGTCCTACCATATTATTATTATGTATTTATATAGCACTGACATCTTCTGCAGCACATTACAGAGTACATAGTCATGTCACTGACTGTCCTCAGAGGAGCTCACACTCTAATCCTACCATAGTCATAGTGTAATGTCCTCCCATATTATTATTATGTATTTATATAGCACTGACATCTCCTGCAGCACATTACAGAGTACATAGTCATGTCACTGACTGTCCTCAGAGGAGCTCACACTCTAATCCTACCATAGTCATAGTCTCATGTCCTACCATATTATTATTATGTATTTATATAGCACTGACATCTTCTGCAGCACATTACAGAGTACATAGTCATGTCACTGACTGTCCTCAGAGGAGCTCACACTCTAATCCTACCATAGTCATAGTCTGATGTCCTACCATATTATTATTATGTATTTATATAGCACTGACATCTTCTGCAGCACATTACAGAGTACATAGTCATGTCACTGACTGTCCTCAGAGGAGCTCACACTCTAATCCTACCATAGTCATAGTCTGATGTCCTACCATATTATTATTATGTATTTATATAGCACTGACATCATCTGCAGCACATTACAGAGTACATAGTCATGTCACTGACTGTCCTCAGAGGAGCTCACACTCTAATCCTACCATAGTCATAGTCTAATGTCCTACCATATTATTATTATGTATTTATATAGCACTGACATCTTCTGCAGCACATTACAGAGTACATAGTCATGTCACTGACTGTCCTCAGAGGAGCTCACACTCTAATCCTACCATAGTCATAGTCTAATGTCCTACCATATTATTATTATGTATTTATATAGCACTGACATCTTCTGCAGCACATTACAGAGTACATAGCCATGTCACTGACTGTCCTCAGAGGAGCTCACAATCTAATCCTACCATAGTCATAGTGTAATGTCCTACCATATTATTATTATGTATTTATATAGCACTGACATCTTCTGCAGCACATTACAGAGTACATAGCCATGTCACTGACTGTCCTCAGAGGAGCTCACACTCTAATCCTACCATAGACACAGTCTAATGTCCTACCATATTATTATTATGTATTTATATGGCACTGACCTCTTCTGCAGCACATTACAGAGTACATAGTCATGTCACTGACTGTCCTCAGAGGAGCTCACAATCTAACCCTACCATAGTCATAGTCTAATGTCCTACCATATTATTATTATGTATTTATATTGCACTGACATCTTCTGCAGCCCATTACAGAGTACATAGTCATGTCACTGACTCTCCTCAGAGGAGCTCACACTCTAATCCTACCATAGTCATAGTGTAATGTCCTACCATATTATTATTATGTATTTATATAGCACTGACATCTTCTGCAGCACATTACAGAGTACATAGTCATGTCACTGACTCTCCTCAGAGGAGCTCACACTCTAATCCTACCATAGTCATAGTGTAATGTCCTACCATATTATTATGTATTTATATTGCACTGACATCTCCTGCAGCACATTTCAGAGTTCGGTAAATCTGATTGAATTCTACAGTATATGGTAAGAAAATAAATTTCTTACCTGGTAAGAAGACTCGTAGATTAATGTTAAAAAGTTTCTTACTATTTATTAAGTATCTGCACAGGACAACGAGTTTCACAACCGTATGATTGTTTTATCAGGTTAAATAAGGTGCTATTATAGCCAGTGTCAAAGCGTGGGCACCAGGGCCGAGTGGAGACGGTATTTCTCCACAAGCAAAGTATAGAGGTTGCCGTCAAAAGCAACCCACATTTGTGAGTATATTTCTATACCTTTATTTTGACCAATCTTTTGGTACGTTAATACACGATAGTGGGCTCCTGGCGTCCCTGTGTTTTTTATCGTCATTTATAGTTTGAACCTGACTGTCCTCAGAGGAGCTCACACTCTAATCCTACCATATTTATGTGTCTACTATGGGAGACGTGTGTCTGGCCACAGAGAGGACACAACACAGACACAGAACTGGAAGAGGCGTCACTTGGCCCAGAATCCATGTTTATACGACATTGTGCCAAGATAAAAATAATAAAGAGCTCCGCAGCTGGAAACTGCACTGCTTATAATGGCTGAGAGAGGAGGAGGATACACCAGATATAATGGCACAGTGCTGCAGAAGATGTCAGTGCTATATAAATACATAATAATAATATGGAAGGACATTAGACTATGACTATGGTAGGGATTAGAGTGTGAGCTCCTCTGAGGACAGTCAGTGACATGACTATGTACTCTGTAATGTGCTGCAGAAGATGTCAGTGCTATATAAATACATAATACTAATATGGTAGGACATTAGACTATGGCTATGGTAGGATTAGAGTGTGAGCTCCTCTGAGGACAGTCAGTGACATGACTATGTACTCTGTAATGTGCTGCAGGAGATGTCAGTGCTACATAAATACATAATAATAATATGCTAGGACATTACACTATGACTATGGTAGGATTAGAGTGTGAGCTCCTCTGAGGACAGTCAGAGACATGATTATGTACTCTGTAATGTGCTGCAGGAGATGTCAGTGCTATATAAATACATAATAATATGGTAGGACATTAGACTATGACTATGGTAGGATTAGAGTGTGAGCTCCTCTGAGGACAGTCAGTGACATGATTATGTACTCTGTAATGTGCTGCAGAAGATGTCAGTGCTATATAAATACATAATAATATGGTAGGACATTAGACTATGACTATGGTAGGATTAGAGTGTGAGCTCCTCTGAGGACAGTCAGTGACATGACTATGTACTCTGTAATGTGCTGCAGAGGATGTCAGTGCTATATAAATACATAATAATATTATGGTAGGACATTACACTATGACTATGGTAGTATTAGAGTGTGAGCTCCTCTGAGGACAGTCAGTGACATGACTATGTACTCTGTAAAGTGCTGCAGGAGATGTCAGTGCTATATAAATACATAATAATAATATGGTAGGACATTAGGCTATGACTATGGTGGGATTAGAGTGTGAGCTCCTCTGAGGACAGTCAGTGACATGACTATGTACTCTGTAATGTGCTGCAGAAGATGTCAGTGCTATATAAATACATAATAATAATATGCTAGGACATTACACTATGACTATGGTAGGATTAGAGTGTGAGCTCCTCTGAGGACAGTCAGTGACATGACTATGTACTCTGTAATGTGCTGCAGAAGATGTCAGTGCTATATAAATACATAATAATAATATGGGAGGACATTAGACTATGACTATGGTAGGATTAGATTGTGAGCTCCTCTGAGGACAGTCAGTGACATGGCTATGTACTCTGTAATGTGCTGCAGAAGATGTCAGTGCTATATAAATACATAATAATAATATGGTAGGACATTACACTATGACTATGGTAGCATTAGATTGTGAGCTCCTCTGAGGACAGTCAGTGACATGACTATGTACTCTGTAATGTGCTGCAGAAGATGTCAGTGCTATATAAATACATAATAATAATATGGTAGGACATTACACTATGACTATGGTAGGATTAGAGTGTGAGCTCCTCTGAGGACAGTCAGTGACATGACTATGTACTCTCTAATGTGCTGCAGAAGATGTCAGTGCTATATAAATACATAATAATAATATGGTAGGACATTACACTATGACTATGGTAGGATTAGAGTGTGAGCTCCTCTGAGGACAGTCAGTGACATGACTATGTACTCTGTAATGTGCTGCAGGAGATGTCAGTGCTATATAAATACATAATAATAATATGGTAGGACATTACACTATGACTATGGTAGGATTAGAGTGTGAGCTCCTCTGAGGACAGTCAGTGACATGACTATGTACTCTGTAATGTGCTACAGAAGATGTCAGTGCTATATAAATACATAATAATAATATGGTAGGACATTAGGCTATGACTATGGTAGGATTAGAGTGTGAGCTCCTCTGAGGACAGTCAGTGACATGACTATGTACTCTGTAATGTGCTGCAGAAGATGTCAGTGCTATATAAATACATAATAATAATAATATGGTAGGGCATTAGACTATGACTATGGTAGGATTAGAGTGTGAGCTCCTCTGAGGACAGTCAGTGGCATGACTATGTACTCTGTAATGTGCTGCAGGAGATGTCAGTGCTATATAAATACATAATAATAATATGGTAGGACATTAGACTATGACTATGGTAGGATTAGAGTGTGAGCTCCTCTGAGGACAGTCAGTGACATGACTATGTACTCTGTAATGTGCTACAGAAGATGTCAGTGCTATATAAATACATAATAATAATATGGTAGGACATTAGGCTATGACTATGGTAGGATTAGATTGTGAGCTCCTCTGAGGACAGTCAGTGACATGACTATGTACTGTGTAATGTGCTGCAGAAGATGTCAGTGCTATATAAATACATAATAATAATATGCTAGGACATTACACTATGACTATGGTAGGATTAGAGTGTGAGCTCCTCTGAGGACAGTCAGTGACATGACTATGTACTCTGTAATGTGCTGCAGAAGATGTCAGTGCTATATAAATACATAATAATAATATGGGAGGACATTAGACTATGACTATGGTAGGATTAGATTGTGAGCTCCTCTGAGGACAGTCAGTGACATGGCTATGTACTCTGTAATGTGCTGCAGAAGATGTCAGTGCTATATAAATACATAATAATAATATGGTAGGACATTACACTATGACTATGGTAGCATTAGATTGTGAGCTCCTCTGAGGACAGTCAGTGACATGACTATGTACTCTGTAATGTGCTGCAGAAGATGTCAGTGCTATATAAATACATAATAATAATATGGTAGGACATTACACTATGACTATGGTAGGATTAGAGTGTGAGCTCCTCTGAGGACAGTCAGTGACATGACTATGTACTCTCTAATGTGCTGCAGAAGATGTCAGTGCTATATAAATACATAATAATAATATGGTAGGACATTACACTATGACTATGGTAGGATTAGAGTGTGAGCTCCTCTGAGGACAGTCAGTGACATGACTATGTACTCTGTAATGTGCTGCAGGAGATGTCAGTGCTATATAAATACATAATAATAATATGGTAGGACATTACACTATGACTATGGTAGGATTAGAGTGTGAGCTCCTCTGAGGACAGTCAGTGACATGACTATGTACTCTGTAATGTGCTACAGAAGATGTCAGTGCTATATAAATACATAATAATAATATGGTAGGACATTAGGCTATGACTATGGTAGGATTAGAGTGTGAGCTCCTCTGAGGACAGTCAGTGACATGACTATGTACTCTGTAATGTGCTGCAGAAGATGTCAGTGCTATATAAATACATAATAATAATAATATGGTAGGGCATTAGACTATGACTATGGTAGGATTAGAGTGTGAGCTCCTCTGAGGACAGTCAGTGGCATGACTATGTACTCTGTAATGTGCTGCAGGAGATGTCAGTGCTATATAAATACATAATAATAATATGGTAGGACATTAGACTATGACTATGGTAGGATTAGAGTGTGAGCTCCTCTGAGGACAATCAGTGACATGACTATGTACTCTGTAATGTGCTACAGAAGATGTCAGTGCTATATAAATACATAATAATAATATGGTAGGACATTAGGCTATGACTATGGTAGGATTAGATTGTGAGCTCCTCTGAGGACAGTCAGTGACATGACTATGTACTGTGTAATGTGCTGCAGAAGATGTCAGTGCTATATAAATACATAATAATAATATGGTAGGACATTACACTATGACTATGGTAGGATTAGATTGTGAGCTCCTCTGAGGACAGTCAGTGACATGACTATGTACTCTGTAATGTGCTACAGAAGATGTCAGTGCTATATAAATACATAATAATAATATGGTAGGACATTAGACTATGACTATGGTGGGATTAGAGTGTGAGCTCCTCTGAGGACAGTCAGTGACATGACTATGTACTCTAAAATGTGTTGCAGAAGATGTCAGTGCTATATAAATACATAATAATAATAATATGGTAGGGCATTAGACTATGACTATGGTAGGATTAGAGTGTGAGCTCCTCTGAGGACAGTCAGTGGCATGACTATGTACTCTGTAATGTGCTGCAGGAGATGTCAGTGCTATATAAATACATAATAATAATATGGTAGGACATTAGACTATGACTATGGTAGGATTAGAGTGTGAGCTCCTCTGAGGACAGTCAGTGACATGACTATGTACTCTGTAATGTGCTACAGAAGATGTCAGTGCTATATAAATACATAATAATAATATGGTAGGACATTAGGCTATGACTATGGTAGGATTAGATTGTGAGCTCCTCTGAGGACAGTCAGTGACATGACTATGTACTGTGTAATGTGCTGCAGAAGATGTCAGTGCTATATAAATACATAATAATAATATGGTAGGACATTACACTATGACTATGGTAGGATTAGATTGTGAGCTCCTCTGAGGACAGTCAGTGACATGACTATGTACTCTGTAATGTGCTGCAGAAGATGTCAGTGCTATATAAATACATAATAATAATATGGCAGGACATTAGGCTATGACTATGGTAGGATTAGAGTGTGATCTCCTCTGAGGACAGTCAGTGACATGACTATGTACTCTGTAATGTGCTGCAGAAGATGTCAGTGCTATATAAATACATAATAATAATATGGTAGGACATTATACTATGACTATAGTAGGATTAGAGCGTGAGCTCCTCTGAGGACAGTCAGTGACTTAACTATGTACTCTGTAATGTGCTGCAGAAGATGTCAGTGCTATATAAATACATAATAATAATATGGTAGGACATTAGACTATGACTATGGTAGGGATTAGAGTGTGAGCTCCTCTGAGGACAGTCAGTGACATGACTATGTACTCTGTAATGTGCTGCAGAAGATGTCAGTGCTATATAAATACATAATAATAATATGGCAGGACATTAGGCTATGACTATGGTAGGATTAGAGTGTGATCTCCTCTGAGGACAGTCAGTGACATGACTATGTACTCTGTAATGTGCTGCAGAAGATGTCAGTGCTATATAAATACATAAAAATAATATGGTAGGACATTATACTATGACTATAGTAGGATTAGAGTGTGAGCTCCTCTGAGGACAGTCAGTGACATGACTATGTACTCTGTAAAGTGCTGCAGGAGATGTCAGTGCTATATAAATTATTATTATTATTATTATTATTATTATTATTATTATTATTTATTTATTTATAATAATAATATGGTAGGGCATTACACTATGACTATGGTGGGATTAGAGTGTGAGCCCCTCTGGGGACAGTCAGTGACATGACTATGTACTCTGTAATGGGCTGCAGAAGATGTCAGTGCTATATAAATAGATAATAATAATATGGTAGGACATTAGACTATGACTATGGTAGGATTAGATTGTGAGCTCCTCTGAGGACAGTCAGTGACATGACTATGTACTCTGTAATGTGCTGCAGAAGATGTCAGTGCTATATAAATACATAATAATAATATGGTAGGACATTACACTATGACTATGGTAGGATTAGAGTGTGAGCCCCTCTGAGGACAGTCAGTGACATGACTATGTACTCTGTAATGTGCTGCAGAGGATGTCAGTGCAATATAAATACATAATAATAATATGGTAGGACATTAGACTATGACTATGGTAGGATTAGAGTGTGAGCTCCTCTGAGGACAGTCAGTGACATGACTATGTACTCTGTAATGTGCGGCAGGAGATTTCAGGGCTATATAAATGCATAATAATAATATGGTAGGACATTACACTATGACTATGGTAGGATTAGAGTGTGAGCTCCTCTGAGGACAGTCAGTGACATGACTATGTACTCTGTAATGTGCTGCAGAAGGTGTCAGTGCTATATAAATACATAATAATAATATGATAGGACATTACACTATGACTATGGTAGGATTAGAGTGTGAGCTCCTCTGAGGACAGTCAGTGACATGACTATGTACTCTGTAATGTGCTGCAGAAGATGTCAGTGCTATATAAATACATAATAATAATATGGTAGGACATTAGACTATGACTATGGTAGGATTAGAGTGTGAGCTCCTCTGAGGACAGTCAGTGACATGACTATGTACTCTGTAATGTGCTGCAGGAGATGTCAGGGCTATATAAATACATAATAATAATATGGTAGGACATTAGACTGTGACTATGGTAGGATTAGAGTGTGAGCTCCTCTGAGGACAGTCAGTGACATGACTATGTACTCTGTAATGTGCTGCAGAAGATGTCAGTGCTATATAAATACATAATAATAATATGGTAGGACATTAGACTATGACTATGGTAGGATTAGAGTGTGAGCTCCTCTGAGGACAGTCAGTGACATGACTATGTACTCTGTAATGTGCTGCAGGAGATGTCAGGGCTATATAAATACATAATAATAATATGGTAGGACATTAGACTGTGACTATGGTAGGATTAGAGTGTGAGCTCCTCTGAGGACAGTCAGTGACATGACTATGTACTCTGTAATGTGCTGCAGAAGATGTCAGTGCTATATAAATACATAATAATAATATGGTAGGACATTAGACTATGACTATGGTAGGATTAGAGTGTGAGCTCCTCTGAGGACAGTCAGTGACATGACTATGTACTCTGTAATGTGCTGCAGAAGATGTCAGTGCTATATAAATACATAATAATAATATGGTAGGACATTACGCTATGACTATGGTAGGATTAGATTGTGAGCTCCTCTGAGGACAGTCAGTGACATGACTATGTACTCTGTAATGTGCTGCAGAAGATGTCAGTGCTATATAAATACATAATAATAATATGGTAGGACATTAGACTATGACTATGGTAGGATTAGAGTGTGAGCTCCTCTGAGGACAGTCAGTGATATGACTATGTACTCTGTAATGTGCTGCAGAAGATGTCACTGCTATATAAATACATAATAATAATAGGGTAGGACATTAGACTATGACTATGGTAGTATTGGAGTGTGAGCTCATCTGAGGACAGTCAGTGACATGACTATGTACTCTGTAAAGTGCTGCAGAAGATGTCAGTGCTATATAAATACATAATAATAATATGGTAGGACATTAGACTATGACTATGGTAGGATTAGCGTGTGAGCTCCTCTGAGGACAGTCAGTGACATGACTATGTACTCTGTAAAGTGCTGCAGAAGATGTCAGTGCTATATAAATACATAATAATAATATGGTAGGACATTAGATTATGACTATGGTGGGATTAGAGTGTGAGCTCCTCTGAGGACAGTCAGTGACATGACTATGTACTCTGTAATGTGCTGCAGAAGATGTCAGTGCTATATAAATACATAATAATAATATGGTAGGACATTACACTATGACTATGGTAGGATTAGAGTGTGAGCCCCTCTGAGGACAGTCAGTGACATGACTATGTACTCTGTAATGTGCTGCAGGAGATGTCAGTGCTATATAAATACATAATATTATTATGGTAGGACATTACACTATGACTATGGTAGGATTAGATTGTGAGCTCCTCTGAGGACAGTCAGTGACATGACTATGTACTCTTTACAGTGCTACAGGAGATGTCAGTGCTATATAAATACATAATAATAATATGGTAGGACATTACACTATGACTATGGTAGGATTAGATTGTGAGCTCCTCTGAGGACAGTCAGTGACATGACTATGTACTCTGTAATGTGCTGCAGGAGATGTCAGTGCTATATAAATACATAATAATAATATGGTAGGACATTAGGCTATGACTATGGTGGGATTAGAGTGTGAGCTCCTCTGAGGACAGTCAGTGACATGACTATGTACTCTGTAAAGTGCTGCAGGAGATGTCAGTGCTATATAAATACATAATAATAATATGGTAGGACATTACACTATGACTATGGTGGGATTAGAGTGTGAGCCCCTCTGGGGACAGTCAGTGACATGACTATGTACTCTGTACAGTGCTGCAGAAGATGTCAGTGCTATATAAATACATAATAATAATACGGTAGAACATTAGACTATGACTATGGTAGGATTAGATTGTGAGCTCCTCTGAGGACAGTCAGTGACATGACTAAGTACTCTGTAATGTGCTGCAGGAGATGTCAGTGCTATATAAATACATAATAATAATATGGTAGGACATTAGACTATGACTATGGTAGGGATTAGAGTGTGAGCTCCTCTGAGGACAGTCAGTGACATGACTATGTACTCTGTAAAGTGCTGCAGAAGATGTCAGTGCTATATAAATACATAATAATAATATGGGAGGACATTACACTATGACTATGGTAGGATTAGAGTGTGAGCTCCTCTGAGGACAGTCAGTGACATGACTATGTACTCTGTAATGTGCTGCAGGAGATGTCCGTGCTATATAAATACATAACAATAATATGGGAGGACATTACACTATGACTATGGCAGGATTAGAGTGTGAGCTCCTCTGAGGACAGTCAGTGACCAGACTATGTACTCTGTAATGTGCTGCAGGAGATGTCAGTGCTATATAAATACATAATAATAATATGGTAGGGCATTAGACTATGGCTACGGTAGGATTCGATTGTGAGCTCCTCTGAGGACAGTCAGTGACATGACTATGTACTCTGTAATGTGCTGCAGAAGATGTCAGTGCTATATAAATACATAATAATAATATGGTAGCACATTAGACTATGACTATGGTAGGATTCGATTGTGAGCTCCTCTGAGGACAGTCAGTGACATGACTATGTACTCTGTAATGTGCTGCAGGAGATGTCCGTGCTATATAAATACATAACAATAATATGGGAGGACATTACACTATGACTATGGCAGGATTAGAGTGTGAGCTCCTCTGAGGACAGTCAGTGACATAACTATGTACTCTGTAATGTGCTGCAGAAGATGTCAGTGCTATATAAATACATAATAATAATATGGTAGGACATTAGACTATGACTATGGTAGGGATTAGAGTGTGAGCTCCTCTGAGGACAGTCAGTGACATGACTATGTACTCTAATGTGCTGCAGAAGATGTCAGTGCTATATAAATACATAATAATAATATGGCAGGACATTAGGCTATGACTATGGTAGGATTAGAGTGTGATCTCCTCTGAGGACAGTCAGTGACATGACTATGTACTCTGTAATGTGCTGCAGAAGATGTCAGTGCTATATAAATACATAATAATAATAAGGTAGGACATTATACTATGACTATAGTAGGATTAGATTGTGAGCTCCTCTGAGGACAGTCAGTGACATGACTATGTACTCTGTAAAGTGCTGCAGGAGATGTCAGTGCTATATAAATGCATAATAATAATATGGTAGGGAATTACACTATGACTATGGTGGGATTAGAGTGTGAGCCCCTCTGGGGACAGTCAGTGACATGACTATGTACTCTGTAATGTGCTGCAGAAGATGTCAGTGCTATATAAATACATAATAATAATATGGTAGGACATTAGACTATGACTATGGTAGGATTAGATTGTGAGCTCCTCTGAGGACAGTCAGTGACATGACTATGTACTCTGTAATGTGCTGCAGAAGATGTCAGTGCTATATAAACACATAATAATAATATGGTAGGACATTACACTATGACTATGGTAGGATTAGAGTTTGAGCCCCTCTGAGGACAGTCAGTGACATGACTATGTACTCTGTGCAGTGCTGCAGAAGATGTCAGTGCTATATAAATACATAATAATAATATGGTAGGACATTACACTATGACTATGGTAGGATTAGATTGTGAGCTCCTCTGAGGACAGTCAGTGACATGACTATGTACTCTGTAATGTGCTGCAGAGGATGTCAGTGCAATATAAATACATAATAATAATATGGTAGGACATTAGACTATGACTATGGTAGGATTAGAGTGTGAGCTCCTCTGAGGACAGTCAGTGACATGACTATGTACTCTGTAATGTGCTGCAGGAGATTTCAGGGCTATATAAATACATAATAATAATATGGTAGGACATTACACTATGACTATGGTAGGATTAGAGTGTGAGCTCCTCTGAGGACAGTCAGTGACATGACTATGTACTCTGTAATGTGCTGCAGAAGATGTCAGTGCTATATAAATACATAATAATAATATGGTAGGACATTAGACTATGACTATGGTAGGATTAGAGTGTGAGCTCCTCTGAGGACAGTCAGTGACATGACTATGTACTCTGTAATGTGCTGCAGGAGATGTCAGGGCTATATAAATACATAATAATAATAATATGGTAGGACATTAGACTGTGACTATGGTAGGATTAGAGTGTGAGCTCCTCTGAGGACAGTCAGTGACATGACTATGTACTCTGTAATGTGCTGCAGAAGATGTCAGTGCTATATAAATACATAATAATAATATGGTAGGACATTAGACTATGACTATGGTAGGATTAGAGTGTGAGCTCCTCTGAGGACAGTCAGTGACATGACTATGTACTCTGTAATGTGCTGCAGGAGATGTCAGTGCTATATAAACACATAATAATAATATGGTAGGACATTACACTATGACTATGGTAGGATTAGAGTTTGAGCCCCTCTGAGGACAGTCAGTGACATGACTATGTACTCTGTGCAGTGCTGCAGGAGATGTCAGCGCTATATAAATGCATAATAATAATATGGTAGGACATTACACTATGACTATGGTGGGATTAGAGTGTGAGCCCCTCTGGGGACAGTCAGTGACATGACTATGTACTCTGTACAGTGCTGCAGAAGATGTCAGTGCTATATAAATACATAATAATAATATGGTAGGACATTACACTATGACTATGGTAGGATTAGATTGTGAGCTCCTCTGAGGACAGTCAGTGACATGACTATGTACTCTGTAATGTGCTGCAGAGGATGTCAGTGCAATATAAATACATAATAATAATATGGTAGGACATTAGACTATGACTATGGTAGGATTAGAGTGTGAGCTCCTCTGAGGACAGTCAGTGACATGACTATGTACTCTGTAATGTGCTGCAGGAGATTTCAGGGCTATATAAATACATAATAATAATATGGTAGGACATTACACTATGACTATGGTAGGATTAGAGTGTGAGCTCCTCTGAGGACAGTCAGTGACATGACTATGTACTCTGTAATGTGCTGCAGAAGATGTCAGTGCTATATAAATACATAATAATAATATGGTAGGACATTAGACTATGACTATGGTAGGATTAGAGTGTGAGCTCCTCTGAGGACAGTCAGTGACATGACTATGTACTCTGTAATGTGCTGCAGGAGATGTCAGGGCTATATAAATACATAATAATAATAATATGGTAGGACATTAGACTGTGACTATGGTAGGATTAGAGTGTGAGCTCCTCTGAGGACAGTCAGTGACATGACTATGTACTCTGTAATGTGCTGCAGAAGATGTCAGTGCTATATAAATACATAATAATAATATGGTAGGACATTAGACTATGACTATGGTAGGATTAGAGTGTGAGCTCCTCTGAGGACAGTCAGTGACATGACTATGTACTCTGTAATGTGCTGCAGGAGATGTCAGGGCTATATAAATACATAATAATAATAATATGGTAGGACATTAGACTGTGACTATGGTAGGATTAGAGTGTGAGCTCCTCTGAGGACAGTCAGTGACATGACTATGTACTCTGTAATGTGCTGCAGAAGATGTCAGTGCTATATAAATACAAAATAATAATATGGTAGGACATTAGACTATGACTATGGTAGGATTAGAGTGTGAGCTCCTCTGAGGACAGTCAGTGACATGACTATGTACTCTGTAATGTGCTGCAGGAGATGTCAGGGCTATATAAATACATAATAATAATATGGTAGGACATTAGACTGTGACTATGGTAGGATTAGAGTGTGAGCTCCTCTGAGGACAGTCAGTGACATGACTATGTACTCTGTAATGTGCTGCAGAAGATGTCAGTGCTATATAAATACATAATAATAATATGGTAGGACATTAGACTATGACTATGGTAGGATTAGAGTGTGAGCTCCTCTGAGGACAGTCAGTGACATGACTATGTACTCTGTAATGTGCTGCAGAAGATGTCAGTGCTATATAAATACATAATAATAATATGGTAGGACATTACGCTATGACTATGGTAGGATTAGATTGTGAGCTCCTCTGAGGACAGTCAGTGACATGACTATGTACTCTGTAATGTGCTGCAGAAGATGTCAGTGCTATATAAATACATAATAATAATATGGTAGGACATTAGGCTATGACTATGGTAGGATTAGATTGTGAGCTCCCCTGAGGACAGTCAGTGACATGACTATGTACTCTGTAATGTGCTGCAGAAGATGTCAGTGCTATATAAATACATAATAATAATATGGTAGGACATTAGACTATGACTATGGTAGGATTAGAGTGTGAGCTCCTCTGAGGACAGTCAGTGATATGACTATGTACTCTGTAATGTGCTGCAGAAGATGTCACTGCTATACAAATACATAATAATAATAGGGTAGGACATTAGACTATGACTATGGTAGTATTGGAGTGTGAGCTCATCTGAGGACAGTCAGTGACATGACTATGTACTCTGTAAAGTGCTGCAAAAGATGTCAGTGCTATATAAATACATAATAATAATATGGTAGGACATTAGACTATGACTATGGTAGGATTAGCGTGTGAGCTCCTCTGAGGACAGTCAGTGACATGACTATGTACTCTGTAAAGTGCTGCAGAAGATGTCAGTGCTATATAAATACATAATAATAATATGGTAGGACATTACACTATGACTATGGTAGGATTAGAGTGTGAGCTCCTCTGAGGACAGTCAGTGACATGACTATGTACTCTGTAATGTGCTGCAGAAGATGTCAGTGCTATATAAATACATAATAATAATATGGTAGGACATTACACTATGACTATGGTAGGATTAGAGTGTGAGCTCCTCTGAGGACAGTCAGTGACATGGCTATGTACTCTGTAATGTGCTGCAGGGGATGTCAGTGCTATATAAATACATAATAATAATAGGGTAGGACATTAGACTATGACTATGGTAGTATTGGAGTGTGAGCTCCTCTGAGGACAGTCAGTGACATTACTATGTACTGTGTAAAGTGCTGCAGAAGATGTCAGTGCTATATAAATACATAATAATAATATGGTAGGACATTAGACTATGACTATGGTGGGATTAGCGTGTGAGCTCCTCTGAGGACAGTCAGTGACATGACTATGTACTCTGTAAAGTGCTGCAGAAGATGTCAGTGCTATATAAATACATAATAATAATAATATGGTAGGACATTAGATTATGACTATGGTGGGATTAGAGTGTGAGCTCCTCTGAGGATAGTCAGTGACATGACTATGTACTCTGTAATGTGCTGCAGAAGATGTCAGTGCTATATAAATACATAATAATAATAATAATAATAATATGGTAGGACATTAGACTATGACTATGGTAGGATTAGAGTGTGAGCTCCTCTGAGGACAGTCAGTGACGTGACTATGTACTTTGTAATGTGCTGCAGAAGATGTCAGTGCTATATAAATACATCATAATAACATGGTAGGACATTACATTATGACTATGGTAGGATTAGAGTGTGAGCTCCTCTGAGGACAGTCAGTGACATGACTATGTACTCTGTAATGTGCTGCAGAAGATGTCAGTGCTATATAAATACATAATAATAATATGGTAGGACATTACACTATGACTATGGTAGGATTAGAGTGTGAGCTCCTCTGAGGACAGTCAGTGACATGACTATGTACTCTGTAATGTGCTGCAGAAGATGTCAGTGCTATATAAATACATAATAGTAATATGGTAGGACATTAGACTATGACTATGGTAGGATTAGAGTGTGAGCTCCTCTGAGGACAGTCAGTGACATGACTATGTACTCAGTAATGTGCTGCAGGAGATGTCAGTACTATATAAATACATAATAATTATATAGTAGGACAGACTATGACTATGGTAGGATTAGAGGGTGAGCTCCTCTGAGGACAGTCAGTGACATGACTATCTACTCTGTACAGCGCTGCAGAAGAGGTCAGTGGCGTGCTATATAAACACAGAAAAATAATATGGGAGGACATTAGACTATGACTATGGTAGGATTAGAGTGTGAGCTCCTCTGAGGACAGTCAGTGACATGACTATGTACTCTGTAACGTGCTGCAGAAGATGTCAGTGCTATATAAATACATAATAATAATATGGTAGGACATTAGGCTATGACTATGGTAGGATTAGAGTGTGAGCTCCTCTGAGGACAGTCAGTGACATGACTATGTACTCTGTAAAGTGCTGCAGAAGATGTCAGTGCTATATAAATACATAATAATAATATGGTAGGACATTAGGCTATGACTATGGTAGGATTAGAGTGTGAGCTCCTGTGAGGACAGTCAGTGACATGAGTATATACAGCGCTGTGGAAGATGTCAGCACTAGATTAAGAATAGATATGTTTGCAAGAGCTTTCAGCAGGAGATCTATATAAAGGTGACCACACAACATACAATTTTTAAAATATCTTTTCAATTCAAGAATTGCAATCATTTTTTCTGAATGATTGTAACATTTTAATAATCTGACCAATGTACCCACACACCTGTGTTCAATTCTAACCCAGTTATGAAAAATATGATTGAAAACGCTTACAAAATTGCATGGAAGTATATATAGGAAAGCTGACAACCTACCACACACCATTCAATCTTCATAAAAACTGATCAGAAAAATCCAGCACTACCGATAGACTTTTATCAAATAAAAAGAGGAAATCCAATCAGATTTCTTGCTTGAATAAAAAAAGCTTTCAATCGTTTGGAAAATCTGATCCTTTTTATAAAATTGCTGTAAAATCGGATCATTTTATTGTTTTGTATGTGGCCACCTTAAAGTTGATTGAAGTGCAGCATTGCTTTGTCCTACACATGGAACCCCCCCAATCTAGGCAGGTTTTCCTTTCCATCCAGTCCATTCCTCAGTCAGAGTCACATGTTGCCCGTTTTGGGGGAATCTACAGGGAATGGCTGTGGATGATTGTCTGGCCACTGGGCAGTCAGTGGAAACATATCACCCCCAGGGTCCCAGCTCCCATTCTCCGCCAGGGCTCTGTGCAGTCAGTCTTATGGATGCAGTGAGATCATGTAGCAAGGATACAGAGGCGCCAGTAGTATAAAAAACAGATAAAAGTCTTAAAAACGGGGAGGTGATAGGTGGATTCACCTCTCCCAGAGAAAACACAAGATAATGTTGATTTTTCAACACAAAAGGAATTTTAATCATACACTCCAATAGATTGCAACGCGTTTCGCGGGTTCAACCCACTTCATCAGGCTATGGAACAGAGTATAACACTTGTATGTAGGGTTCGTCAGCTTAGCGCCTCTGCAGTGAGATCATGCTGGTTTCCCCCCCCATCAGGATGACTTACAGACTAGTTACCTGGGAAGAGTACCCCCATCCTGTAATAAGCAGAACCTACCTGTGTCTGCTGGCAGCTCTGAGGCCATTGTGAGCTGGGGTCACACCTGGTGCCATGATCACTTGTGAAGCTGTCCCTCCAGAGTACAGGTTGTATCGAGGTGGATAGTTAGTCCCATAGGCTCCTCCTAGGCAGAAATACAGTATATAGCTGCACAAATACCACACAGACTTTGCCATGGTCACCACAGCTGTCAATCAAGTAAAAAATAATAATTCCCAAGTCAAGATAATTCCCCAAATCAGAAGATCCAACTAGAGCCACCAAAACTTGGAGAGCTGGTCTCCGGTCAGGGCCCCAAACCCCACTCCATCCAGGGTCCCACAAGTCCCTAATGCTAGGTGAGATATGGAGGCCACATAGACAGAGCCTATAGTCCCTGCAGACATCAATCCTTTGGGGGAAGCCTGGCCCCTTAGGATTCCTGGAGGTCATACACTATGGCAGAGAATACTATCTATCCATGGAGGCATCCAAGCCGCTGAGATCCACTGCATGCCACTCAGAAGAGGATCCTCCTGGAGATCTGATGGACAATTCAGTCCTGGACTCCTTAGCTCCTCATGATAACTCTTCTTCCAGACCTCTGGTTTAGCAATCACGTCGTACAGTTGTTGGGGGAAATTCTCTTGTCTGATGATTGCTAGCTGAAGCCTCAGATGTAAATCCAGTGGTGGTTACAGAAGATTCCACAATGCGTGGATCACAGAGTGTTCACAAGTGTCATCTCCTGATACTTCCCAGAAACTCCAGATTCCTGAATCCACGTCAGTCCCACCAACCCTCCAGCCTAGAGCAAGTCCTCAGCGTCCAGCATTGAGGTTCTCCAACATGCAGGTCAGTACTCCCTGGTACCCAGCCTAGCCTGGCTCACTCTGAAGGCTCTGACTCTGCTCCCCCCCATCCCACACACTCTCCCTCCTCCAGCCCCTCCAGCCAGCATCCTCTGAGGGGGGAGGAGAGGGGAGAGATGAGGCTGAAACAGGAGAGCTTTCCATCCCCCTCCCAAAACTTCCTGCCTCTCCCAAGAGCTCTCATCCTTAACCCTGCTAAAGGTTGTGAAGTGCTACCTCTGAGGGCTCCCCTCCCCCATAAAATGATGCATATAGAGTGCTAGCTCCGAAGGATACCCCATACAGATGTGACTGAGAGGTGTATGATGTATACCATTATCATTGATTTATAAAGCGCTAACATATTCCGTGGCGCTGATAGACAGTAGTGCTGTAGAGTGCTAGCTCTGAGGGTTCCCCCATATCATATAGATGTATATGTGACTGCGGGGTGTATGGACATATATCTGCACCAGTGATGTATATAGACATCAGTGCTGTAGAGTGCTAGCTCTGAGGGTTCCCTATATAGATGTATATGTGACTGAGGGGTGTATGGACATATATCTGCACGAGTGATGTATATAGACATCAGTGCTGTAGAGTGCTAGCTCTGAGGGTTCCCCATATAGATGTATATGTGACTGAGGGGTGTATGGACATATATCTGCACCAGTGATGTATATAGACTGTAGTGCTGTAGAGTGCTAGCTCTGAGGGTTCCCCCATATAGATGTATATGTGACTGAGGGGTGTATGGACATATATCTGCACCAGTGATGTATATAGACTGTAGTGCTGTAGAGTGCTAGCTCTGAGGGTTCCCCCATATAGATGTATATGTGACTGAGGGGTGTATGGACATATATCTGCACCAGTGATGTATATAGACAGCAGTGCTGTAGAGTGCTAGCTCTGAGGGTTCCCCCATATAGATGTATATGTGACTGAGGGGTGTATGGACATATATCTGCACCAGTGATGCATATAGACAGCAGTGCTGTAGAGTGCTAGCTCTGAGGGTTCCCCCATATAGATGTATATGTGACTGAGAGGTGTATGGACATATATCTGTACCAGTGATGTATATAGACAGTAGTGCTGTAGAGTGCTAGCTCTGAGGGTTCCCCCATATAGATGTATATGTGACTGAGGGGTGTATGGACATATATCTGCACCAGTGATGTATATAGACAGTAGAGCTGTAGAGTGCTAGCTCTGAGGGTTCCCCCATATAGATGTATATGTGACTGAGGGGTGTATGGACATATATCTGCACCAGTGATGTATATAGACAGTAGAGCTGTAGAGTGCTAGCTCTGAGGGTTCCCCCATATAGATGTATATGTGACTGAGGGGTGTATGGACATATATCTGCACCAGTGATGTATATAGACAGTAGAGCTGTAGAGTGCTAGCTCTGAGGGTTCACCCATATAGATGTATATGTGACTGAGGGGTGTATGGGCATATATCTGCACCAGGGATGTATATAGACAGCAGTGCTGTAGAGTGCTAGCTCTGAGGGTTCCCCCATATCATATAGATGTATATGTGACTGAGGGGTGTATGGACATATATCTGCACCAGTGATGTATATAGACTGTAGTGCTGTAGAGTGCTAGCTCTGAGGGTTCCCCCATATAGATGTATATGTGACTGAGGGGTGTATGGACATATATCTGCACCAGTGATGTATATAGACAGTAGGGCTGTAGAGTGCTAGCTCTGAGGGTTCCCCCATATAGATGTATATGTGACTGAGGGGTGTATGGACATATATCTGCACCAGTGTGGTATATAGACAGTAGTGCTGTAGAGTGCTAGCTCTGAGGGTTCCCCCATATAGATGTATATGTGACTGAGGGGTGTATGGGCATATATCTGCACCAGTGATGTATATAGACAGCAGTGCTGTAGAGTGCTAGCTCTGAGGGTTCCCCATATAGATGTATATGTGACTGAGGGGTGTATGGAGATATATCTGCACCAGTGATGTATATAGACAGTAGTGCTGTAGAGTGCTAGCTCTGAGGGTCCCCCCATATAGATGTATATGTGACTGAGGGGTGTATGGACATATATCTGCACCAGTGTGGTATATAGACAGTAGGGCTGTAGAGTGCTAGCTCTGAGGGTTCCCCTATATAGATGTATATGTGACTGAGGGGTGTATGGACATATATCTGCACCAGTGATGTATATAGACAGTAGAGCTGTAGAGTGCTAGCTCTGAGGGTTCCCCCATATAGATGTTTATGTGACTGAGGGGTGTATGGACATATATCTGCACCAGTGATGTATATAGACAGTAGAGCTGTAGAGTGCTAGCTCTGAGGGTTCCCCCATATAGATGTATATGTGACTGAGGGGTGTATGGACATATATCTGCACCAGGGATGTATATAGACAGTTGGGCTGTAGAGTGCTAGCTCTGAGGGTTCCCTATATAGATGTATATGTGACTGAGGGGTGTATGGACATATATCTGCACCAGTGATGTATATAGACAGTAGGGCTGTAGAGTGCTAGCTCTGAGGGTTCCCCCATATAGATGTATATGTGACTGAGGGGTGTATGGACATATATCTGCACCAGTGATGTATATAGACAGCAGTGCTGTAGAGTGCTATCTCTGAGGGTTCCCCCATATAGATGTATATGTGACTGAGAGGTGTATGGAGATATATCTGCACCAGTGATGTATATAGACAGTAGTGCTGTAGAGTGCTAGCTCTGAGGGTTCCCCATATAGATGTATATGTGACTGAGGGGTGTATGGACATATATCTGCACCAGTGATGTATATAGACAGTAGTGCTGTAGAGTGCTAGCTCTGAGGGTTCCCCCATATAGATGTATATGTGACTGAGAGGTGTATGGAGATATATCTGCACCAGTGATGTATATAGACAGTAGTGCTGTAGAGTGCTAGCTCTGAGGGTTCCCCATATAGATGTATATGTGACTGAGGGGTGTATGGACATATATCTGCACCAGTGATGTATATAGACAATAGTGCTGTAGACTGCTAGCTCTGAGGGTTCCCTATATCGATGTATATGTGACTGAGGGGTGTATGGACATATATCTGCACCAGTGATGTATATAGACAATAGTGCTGTAGACTGCTAGCTCTGAGGGTTCCCCCATATAGATGTATATGTGACTGAGAGGTGTATGGACATATATCTGCACGAGTGATGTATATAGACAGCAGTGCTGTAGAGTGCTAGCTCTGAGGGTTCCCCCATATAGATGTATATGTGACTGAGGGGTGTATGGACATATATCTGCTCCAGTGATGTATATAGACAATAGTGCTGTAGACTGCTAGCTCTGAGGGTTCCCTATATCGATGTATATGTGACTGAGGGGTGTATGGACATATATCTGCACCAGTGATGTATATAGACAATAGTGCTGTAGACTGCTAGCTCTGAGGGTTCCCCCATATAGATGTATATGTGACTGAGGGGTGTATGGACATATATCTGCACCAGGGATGTATATAGACAGCAGTGCTGTAGAGTGCTAGCTCTGAGGATTCCCCCATATCATATAGATGTATATGTGACTGAGGGGTGTATGGACATATATCTGCACCAGTGATGTATATAGACTGTAGTGCTGTAGAGTGCTAGCTCTGAGGGTTCCCCCATATAGATGTATATGTGACTGAGGGGTGTATGGACATATAACTGCACCAGTGATGTATATAGACAGTAGGGCTGTAGAGTGCTAGCTCTGAGGGTCCCCCATATCATATAGATGTATATGTGACTGAGGGGTGTATGGACATATATCTGCACCAGTGATGTATATAGACTGTAGTGCTGTAGAGTGCTAGCTCTGAGGGTTCCCCCATATAGATGTATATGTGACTGAGGGGTGTATGGACATATATCTGCACCAGTGATGTATATAGACAGTAGGGCTGTAGAGTGCTAGCTCTGAGGGTTCCCCCATATAGATGTATATGTGACTGAGGGGTGTATGGACATATATCTGCACCCGTCATGTATATAGACAGTAGTGCTGTAGAGTGCTAGCTCTGAGGGTCCCCCCATATAGATGTATATGTGACTGAGGGGTGTATGGACATATATCTGCACCAGTGATGTATATAGACAGTAGAGCTGTAGAGTGCTAGCTCTGAGGGTTCCCCCATATAGATGTATATGTGACTGAGGGGTGTATGGACATATATCTGCAGCAGTGATGTATATAGACAATAGTGCTGTAGACTGCTAGCTCTGAGGGTTCCCTATATCGATGTATATGTGACTGAGGGGTGTATGGACATATATCTGCACCAGTGATGTATATAGACAATAGTGCTGTAGACTGCTAGCTCTGAGGGTTCCCCCATATAGATGTATATGTGACTGAGAGGTGTATGGACATATATCTGCACGAGTGATGTATATAGACAGCAGTGCTGTAGAGTGCTAGCTCTGAGGGTTCCCCCATATAGATGTATATGTGACTGAGGGGTGTATGGACATATATCTGCACCAGTGATGTATATAGACAGTAGTGCTGTAGAGTGCTAGCTCTGAGGGTCCCCCCATATAGATGTATATGTGACTGAGGGGTGTATGGACATATATCTGCACCAGTGATGTATATAGACAGTAGTGCTGTAGAGTGCTAGCTCTGAGGGTTCCCCCATATAGATGTATATGTGACTGAGGGGTGTATGGACATATATCGGCACCAGTGATGTATATAGACAGTAGTGCTGTAGAGTGCTAGCTCTGAGGGTTCCCCCATATAGATGTATATGTGACTGAGGGGTGTATGGACATATATCTGCACCAGTGATGTATATAGACAGTAGTGCTGTAGAGTGCTAGCTCTGAGGGTTCCCCATATAGATGTATATGGGACTGAGGGGTGTATGGACATATATCTGCACCAGTGATGTATATAGACAGCAGTGCTGTAGAGTGCTAGCTCTGAGGGTTCCCCCATATAGATGTATATGTGACTGAGGGGTGTATGGACATATATCGGCACCAGTGATGTATATAGACATCAGTGCTGTAGAGTGCTAGCTCTGAGGGTTCCCCATATAGATGTATATGTGACTGAGGGGTGTATGGACATATATCTGCACCAGTGATGTATATAGACAGTAGTGCTGTAGAGTGCTAGCTCTGAGGGTTCCCCCATATAGATGTATATGTGACTGAGAGGTGTATGGACATATATCTGCACCAGTGATGTATATAGACAGTGGTGCTGTAGAGTGCTAGCTCTGAGGGTTCCCCCATATAGATGTATATGTGACTGAGAGGTGTATGGACATAAATCTGCACCAGTGATGTATATAGACAGCAGTGCTGTAGAGTGCTAGCTCTGAGGGTTCCCCCATATAGATGTATATGTGACTGAGGGGTGTATGGAGATATATCTGCACCAGTGATGTATATAGACAGTAGTGCTGTAGAGTGCTAGCTCTGAGGGTTCCCCCATATAGATGTATATGTGACTGAGGGGTGTATGGACATATATCTGCACCAGTGATGTATATAGACAGCAGTGCTGTAGAATGCTAGCTCTGAGGGTTCCCCATATAGATGTATATGTGACTGAGAGGTGTATGGACATATATCTGCACCAGTGATGTATATAGACAGTAGAGCTATAGAGTGCTAGCTCCGAGGGTTCCCCCATATAGACGTATATGGGACTGAGGGGTGTATGGACATATATCTGCGCCAGTGATGTATATAGACAGCAGTGCTGTAGAGTGCTAGCTCTGAGGGTTCCCCCATATAGATGTATATGTGACTGAGGGGTGTATGGACATATATCTGCACCAGTGTTGTATATAGACAGTAGTGCTGTAGAGTGCTAGCTCTGAAGGTTTCCCCATATAGATGTATATGTGACTGAGGGGTGTATGGACATATATCTGCACCAGTGATGTATATAGACTGTAGTGCTGTAGAGTGCTATCTCTGAGGGTTCCCCCATATAGATGTATATGTGACTGAGGGGTGTATGGACATATATCTGCACCAGTGATGTATATAGACAGCAGTGCTGTAGAATGCTAGCTCTGAGGGTTCCCCATATAGATGTATATGTGACTGAGAGGTGTATGGACATATATCTGCACCAGTGATGTATATAGACAGTAGAGCTATAGAGTGCTAGCTCCGAGGGTTCCCCCATATAGACGTATATGGGACTGAGGGGTGTATGGACATATATCTGCGCCAGTGATGTATATAGACAGCAGTGCTGTAGAGTGCTAGCTCTGAGGGTTCCCCCATATAGATGTATATGTGACTGAGGGGTGTATGGACATATATCTGCACCAGTGATGTATATAGACAGTAGTGCTGTAGAGTGCTAGCTCTGAGGGTTCCCCCATATAGATGTATATGTGACTGAGGGGTGTATGGACATATATCTGCACCAGTGATGTATATAGACTGTAGTGCTGTAGAGTGCTATCTCTGAGGGTTCCCCCATATAGATGTATATGTGACTGAGGGGTGTATGGACATATATCTGCACCAGTGATGTATATAGACAGTAGTGCTGTAGAGTGCTAGCTCTGAGGGTTCCCCATATAGATGTATATGTGACTGAGGGGTGTATGGAGATATATCTGCACCAGTGATGTATATAGACAGTAGGGCTGTAGAGTGCTAGCTCTGAGGGTTCCCATTATAGTTGTATATGTGACTGAGGGGTGTATGGACATATATCTGCACCAGTGATGTATATAGACAGTAGTGCTGTAGAGTGCTAGCTCTGGGGGTTCCCCCATATAGATGTATATGTGACTGAGGGGTGTATGAAGATATATCTGCACCAGTGATGTATATAGACATCAGTGCTGTAGAGTGCTAGATCTGAGGGTCCCCCTATATAGATGTATATGTGACTGAGGGGTGTATGGACATATATCTGCACCAGGGATGTATATAGACATCAGTGCTGTAGAGTGCTAGCTCTGAGGGTTCCCCCATATAGATGTATATGTGACTGAGGGGTGTATGGACATATATTTGCACCAGTGATGTATATAGACAGTAGTGCTGTAGAGTGCTAGCTCTGAGGGTTCCCCATATAGATGTATATGTGACTGAGGGATGTATGGACATATATCTGCACCAGTGATGTATATAGACAGCAGTGCTGTAGAGTGCTAGCTCTGAGGGTTCCCCCATATAGATGTATATGTGACTGAGGGGTGTATGGACATATATCTGCACCAGTGATGTATATAGACAGTAGGGCTGTAGAGTGCTAGCTCTGAGGGTTCCCCCATATAGATGTATATGTGACTGAGGGGTGTATGGACATATATCTGCACCAGTGATGTATATAGACAGTAGTGCTGTAGAGTGCTAGCTCTGAGGGTTCCCCATATAGATGTATATGTGACTGAGGGGTGTATGGACATATATCTGCACCAGTGATGTATATAGACAACAGTGCTGTAGAGTGCTAGCTCTGAGGGTTCCCCCATATAGATGTATTTGTGACTGAGGGGTGTATGGACATATATCGGCACCAGTGATGTATATAGACAGTAGTGCTGTAGAGTGCTAGCTCTGAGGGTCCCCCCATATAGATGTATTTGTGACTGAGGGGTGTATGGACATATATCTGCACCAATGATGTATATAGACAGTAGTGCTGTAGAGTGCTAGCTCTGAGGGTTCCCCATATAGATGTATATGTGACTGAGGGGTGTATGGACATATATCTGCACCAGTGATGTATATAGACTGTAGTGCTGTAGAGTGCTATCTCTGAGGGTTCCCCCATATAGATGTATATGTGACTGAGGGGTGTATGGACATATATCTGCACCAGTGATGTATATAGACAGTAGGGCTGTAGAGTGCTAGCTCTGGGGGTTCCCCCATATAGATGTATATGTGACTGAAAGTTGTATGGACATATATCTGCACCAGTGATGTATATAGACAGTGGTGCTGTAGAGTGCTAGCTCTGAGGGTTCCCCCATATAGATGTATATGTGACTGAGAGGTGTATGGAGATATATCTGCACCAGTGATGTATATAGACATCAGTGCTGTAGAGTGCTAGCTCTGAGGGTTCCCCCATATAGATGTATATGTGACTGAGAGGTGTATGGAGATATATCTGCACCAGTGATGTATATAGACAGCAGTGCTGTAGAGTGCTAGCTCTGAGGGTTCCCCCATATAGATGTATATGTGACTGAGAGGTGTATGGAGATATATCTGCACCAGTGATGTATATAGACATCAGTGCTGTAGAGTGCTAGCTCTGAGGGTTCCCCATATAGATGTATATGTGACTGAGTGGTGTATGGACATATATCTGCACCAGTGATGTATATAGACAGCAGTGCTGTAGAGTGCTAGCTCTATATGGGGGGACCCTCAGAGCTAGCACTCTACAGCACTGCTGTCTATATACATCACTGGTGCAGATATATGTCCATTAGTGTTGGGCGAACAGTGTTCGCCACTGTTTGGGTTCTGCAGAACATCACCCTGTTCGGGTGATGTTCGAGTTCGGCCGAACACCTGACGGTGCTCGGCCAAACCGTTCGGCCACATGGCCGAACTAAGAGCGCATGGCCGAACGTTCCCCGAACGTTCGGCTAGCGCTGTGATTGGCCGAACGGGTCACGTGGTTCGGACCCGAACGCGCTCTGATTGGCCGAACTGTCACGTGGTTCGGGTAAATAAATACCCGAACCACGTCATATCTCCGCCATTTGTCTGTGGGTTTAGCTTTGGGTAGGCAGGCAGGGTAGTTCGCGCTCCAGCCACGCTAGCCAGGGTCCCCCCCAGTCATTGTGTGTCACTGCTGGGAACAGTAGTACACCGCTCGTTCAGCCACACTATATAGCATTCTGTGTACTGTTCTGTGTCTGCTGGGAACAGTAGTACACCGCTCGTTCAGCCACACTATATAGCATTCTGTGTACTGTTCTGTGTCTGCTGGGAACAGTAGTACACCGCTCGTTCAGCCACACTATATAGCATTCTGTGTACTGTTCTGTGTCTGCTGGGAACAGTAGTACACCGCTCGTTCAGCCACACTATATAGCATTCTGTGTACTGTTCTGTGTCTGCTAGGAACAGTAGTACACCGCTCGTTCAGCCACACTATATAGCATTCTGTGTACTGTTCTGTGTCTGCTGGGAACAGTAGTACACCGCTCGTTCAGCCACACTATATAGCATTCTGTGTACTGTTCTGTGTCTGCTGGGAACAGTAGTACACCGCTCGTTCAGCCACACTATATAGCATTCTGTGTACTGTTCTGTGTCTGCTGGGAACAGTAGTACACCGCTCGTTCAGCCACACTATATAGCATTCTGTGTACTGTTCTGTGTCTGCTGGGAACAGTAGTACACCGCTCGTTCAGCCACACTATATAGCATTCTGTGTACTGTTCTGTGTCTGCTGGGAACAGTAGTACACCGCTCGTTCAGCCACACTATATAGCATTCTGTGTACTGTTCTGTGTCTGCTGGG
Organism: Hyperolius riggenbachi; assembly: GCF_040937935.1. Lineage (NCBI taxonomy): Eukaryota > Metazoa > Chordata > Amphibia > Anura > Hyperoliidae > Hyperolius > Hyperolius riggenbachi. The sequence goes on along the minus strand of NC_090649.1, from coordinate 66,791 downwards.
AACAGTAGTACACCGCTCGTTCAGCCACACTATATAGCATTCTGTGTACTGTTCTGTGTCTGCTGGGAATAGTGGTACACCGCTCGTTCAGCCACACTATATAGCATTCTGTGTACTGTTCTGTGTCTGCTGGGAACAGTAGTACACCGCTCGTTCAGCCACACTATATAGCATTCTGTGTACTGTTCTGTGTCTGCTGGGAATAGTGGTACACCGCTCGTTCAGCCACACTATATAGCATTCTGTGTACTGTTCTGTGTCTGCTGGGAATAGTGGTACACCGCTCGTTCGCCACTGTATAGCATTGTGCTCTGTGTCGCTGCTGGGAATAGTGGTACACCGCTCACCCGTCACTGTATAGCATTGTGCTCTGTGTCGCTGCTGGGAATAGTGGTACTGTATAGCATTTCTGTACTGCCACTGTACTGCTGCCAGTCAGCGTGTACTGTAAGGATAAGTGAAATGAGGAAGAAATCCGGTGAAAGAGGGAGGGGCAAGGGAAGAGGTGTTTCCCCTGACGGTTCACGTACAGGCCACAGGGGAGCACCCAAGAAAACCCACTCAATACCGCCCATGTTGTCCAGGACAACAACCCTCACAAATCCAAAAGAACAGGACCAGATAATTACTTGGATGACCTCTCAAGCGTCCAGCAGTGGGTTAAGCAGCACCAGCACATCACGCACGAGGTCCGAGTCCTCAGCCAGTTACAAGGAGCCAGTGGGCACAAAGCTGACACAACCGGCAGCGACACCACGCACACAACTGCCAGATAACCAGTCCGATGAATTACCTCAGGACACAATGGGGTATTCGCAGGAGCTATTCCCAGCCCAACAAACTTCCACCTTTCAAAGGTCAATGGAGGAACAGCCAGAAATGTTGTGCCTGGATTCACAACCGTTAACTGTGGAAAATGCACCGCGCACTGAAATACAAGGCGAGTCCGAAGAGGACTCGGAAACCCAAATCCCAGAGCAATTTGGGCAGGAGGGGTTGCAATTGCAGGAGGTCGGCCGACAAGATCTGGAAGACGACGTTGGAGTGTGCTGCGCAGAGGTTGTTGTGGGGAGCTCTACTCCACGGCGGTGGCCCACAATGACATATGACGAGTTTGAGGAGATGGAAGAGGAGGGTATGGACAATGTGGACAGAGACCCAGATTTTGTTTGTGAACGAGAACATCGCCGTCGTAGCAGCAGCACAGATGAGTCTGTTGAAGAACACACTGCTGCACGAGTTCGCCTTGTGCCACAAGGTAGGCGGCGCGCAATTTCAGGCACCACAAGCGTGGAAGTTCAAGTGAGAGGCAAAAGAGGAGCAAACAGAAATCGCCAGCAAGGAGGCAGGTGCTCCAAAGTCTGGGCTTTCTTTGAAGACTGCACTGAGGATGTTACCATGGCGATTTGCAAGGTGTGCAAGACCCGCCTGAGCAGGGGGAAAAATATTAACAACCTCTCCACCACCAGCATGAGCCGTCACATGCTATCCAAACATCCCACTCTTTGGGCAAATGCATCAGGACAGGGTACCAGAAACAACACTGCCTCCCTTGGGTTCACCAGACTCACCACCAGACCCGCCTCAGCAGCAGCAGTAGCCCAGCCATTGCGTGGTTCACAACATTCACAAACATCAGACGACGCTGACACTGTCACTTTCCGGAGTAGTGCTCTTGAGGTCTCCCAGTGTTCATCAAACACAACAACCAACAGCCCTTCCGTGTGCAGCGCTACGGTTCAGTTGTCTGTGTCGGAGATGTTTGAGCGCAAGAGGAAATTGCCAGCAAATGACCCCCGGGCCGTGGCAGTAACAGCCAGCATAGCCAAGCTTCTGGCCTGCGAAATGCTGCCATATCGATTGGTGGAGACAAACAGCTTCAAGGGCATGATGTCAGTGGCCATCCCACGTTACGTGGTTCCCAGCCGCTACCACTTTGCACGCTCTGCAGTGCCTGAGTTGCATGAGCACGTGGTCAGCAAAATAACCCGAAGCTTGAAGAATGCCGTTGCCTGCAAGGTTCACCTCACCACTGACACCTGGACGAGTGCGTTCGGCCAGGGTCGATACATCTCCCTTACCGCGCACTGGGTGAACCTTGTGGAGCCTGGCAGCGATTCCTCACCTGCTACGGCACGGGTGTTGCCCACGCCACAAACAGCTGCACCGCCGTCCCTCCCACTGGATAACAGCAGCACCTACCTCTCTGACTCCTTCTCCTCCAACGCATCTCAAAGCTGTACCTCATCCGGAAACGCTAACCCAGCAGCAGTAGGATCGTGGAAGCAGTGCAGCACAGCTGTTGGCATGCGTCAGCAAGCGTTGCTGAAGCTAATCTGCCTTGGGGATAAGCAGCACACAGGGGAGGAAATTTGGAGGGGAATAAAGGAACAGACGGATTTGTGGCTGGCACCGCTGGACCTGAAACCGGGCATGGTTGTGTGTGATAATGGGAGTAATCTCATTCGCGCTTTAAGGTTGGCTAAGCTGACACACATCCCTTGCCTGGCGCACGTGATGAACCTAGTAGTTCAGCGGTTCCTGAGGACATACCCAGGCGTGCCCGATCTGCTGTTGAAGGTGCGTCGAGTGTCCAAACATTGTAGAAATTCCAGTACTGCTTCGGGGGCACTCGCCAAGATGCAGGAGCGCTTCAATCTCCCCCACCATCGCTTGCTGTGTGATGTCCCTACGCGCTGGAATTCTACGCTGCACATGCTAGCCCGCTTTTGCGAGCAGAAGAGTGCAGTGGTCCAGTACATGACGGCGCAGTACCGAGGCGCATCCGGCCAGCTGCCAAGCTTCTGTGGATCCGATTGGGCCAACATGTTGGACCTCTGCCAAGTCCTCCAAAATTTTGAGCAATCCACGTTGCTTGTGAGCAGTGACAACTCTTCAGTCAGCATTACCATACCACTGCTGTGTTTACTGAAGAGGTCGATGTTAAAAATCAAGGAAACAGCTGTCATGATGCAACTGGGGGAATCTGAAGGAGAAAACGATCAGCGTGATGGTACCAACATCAGGCCATCCGCCTCAGGGAACGCTGGCCCCAGCAGCTATGACGAAGAAGAGGAGGAGGAACAGCTGGAGTTGGAGCAGGAATTTCATGCCACCACTGACGAGGGCCAGAGCGGTGCACGTTGGACTTCCACAATTCAACGCGAATGGTCAGCAGAAGCAGACCAGGAGGAAGGTGACGACTATGATGCATCACAACAACTATCACAACGCTCACAAGAGGATGATGAGGATTCTGGTAGGACTCTGGCACACATGGCTCAATTCATGCTAGACTGCATTGAACGTGACCCACGCATTGTGCGCATTCTGGACAACACCAATTACTGGGTTTATACCCTTCTGGATCCACGGTACAAACACAATGTTCCAAAACTGCTTGAAGAAAGAGTCAGACAGGTCAAAATGGAAGAATACCAGCAGGCCCTTGTGGAGACTTTAGAGAGGAGATTGACATCCTCCCCCTCCTCTAGCCAGTTGTACGCAGACAGACTGACTTCCGCAAACCCAGGACGACCAGGAGGGCAGCAAACAACGCAAGCCGCAGCTAGTACCCAAAAGGGAATGGTATCGGCAGTGTCCTTGGAGTGGGAAAATTTTCTGACACCCATGCAGCCGCAGCCCACTGAACAGCAAGCGTGCAGATCCACCTCCAACACCGATCGCCTGGAGAAGATGGTCAAGGACTACATGTCAGATGGCGTAGCTGTGTCGAACCATCCATCTGCACCCTTCAACTATTGGATATCGAAGCTAGACACCTGGCACGAACTGGCAATGTACGCAATAGAGGTGCTGGCTTGCCCGGCAGCCAGCGTTATGTCGGAACGCTGTTTCAGTGCTGCCGGAGGCATCGTCACAGATCGGCGTATCCGCCTCTCTACAGAAAATGCAGACCGTCTGACTCAAATTAAAATGAATCAATCCTGGATTGGAAATGACTACGCAACACTCCAGGACCCCAACCAAGTAACATGACCAATGAACATCTGGGATGGTGTTGCGTTTCCGGGCCCTGTTTATTGAACCTCTCATCTGTATTACATTTATGACTGCATGGCGGCAAAAAGCATTGCTGCTATATCCGCACGCTTTTTGTCCACATGCAAGGCCTGGGTTGTTGTGTCTCACAAAGCGTGGCCTTCTCCTCCTGCGCCTGCTCCTGTTCCATCACGTCTGCTGCTGCTGGGTTAGCGTTGCCGCGTGGTCCCTGTTTATTGAACCACTTATCTTTATTACATTTATGACTGCATGGCGGTACAAAGCATGCTATCCGCACGCTTCTTGCCCTCATGCAAGGCCTGGGTTGTTGTGTCTCACAAAGCGTGGCCTTCTCCTCCTGCGCCTGCTCCTGTTCCATCACGTCTGCTGCTGCTGGGTTAGCGTTGCCGCGTGGTCCCTGTTTATTGAACCACTTATCTTTATTACATTTATGACTGCATGGCGGTACAAAGCATGCTATCCGCACGCTTCTTGCCCTCATGCAAGGCCTGGGTTGTTGTGTCTCACAAAGCGTGGCCTTCTCCTCCTCCTGCGCCACCCTCCTCCTGTTCCATCACGTGTGCTGCTGCTGGGTTAGCGTTACCGGTCCCTTTTCCTGGAACCTCTTATATGTATTACATTTATGACTGCATGCCGACAAAAAACATGTTACCTGTGCAAAGAAAACAGACATTTCCCGCATTTAAAAGACAGTTTTCCCTTTGAAACTTTAAAATCGATTTTCTCAAAAACTATAAGCTCTTTTTGCTAATTTTTTTTCCTCTTGTACCCACTCCCAAGGTGCACATACCCTGTAAATTTGGGGTATGTAGCATGTAAGGAGGCTTTACAAACCACAAAAGTTCGGGTCCCCATTGACTTCCATTATGTTCGGAGTTCGGGTCGAACACCCGAACATCGCGGCCATGTTCGGCCTGTTCGGCTCGAACCCGAACATCTAGATGTTCGCCCAACACTAATGTCCATACACCCCTCAGTCACATATACATCTATATGGGGGAACCCTCAGAGCTAGCACTCTACAGCACTACTGTCTATATACATCACTGGTGCCGATATATGTCCATACACCCCTCAGTCACATATACATCTATATGGGGGAACCCTCAGAGCTAGCACTCTACAGCACTACAGTCTATATACATCCCTGGTGCAGATATATCTTCATTCACCTCTCAGTCACATATACATCTATATGGGGGAACCCTCAGAGCTAGCACTCTACAGCACTACTGTCTATATACATCACTGGTGCAGATATATGTCCATACACCTCTCAGTCACATATACATCTATATGGGGGGACCCTCAGAGCTAGCACTCTACAGCACTACTGTCTATATACATCACTGGTGCAGATATATGTCCATACACCCCTCAGTCACATATACATCTATATGGGGGAACCCTCAGAGCTAGCACTCTACAGCTCTACTGTCTATATACATCACTGGTGCAGATATATGTCCATACACCTCTCAGTCACATATACATCTATATGGGGGAACCCTCAGAGCTAGCACTCTACAGTACTGCTGTCTATATACATCACTGGTGCAGATATATGTCCATACACCTCTCAGTCACATATACATCTATATGGGGGGACCCTCAGAGCTAGCACTCTACAGCACTACTGTCTATATACATCACTGCTGCAGATATATGTCCATACACCCCTCAGTCACATATACATCTATATGGGGGAACCCTCAGAGCTAGCACTCTACAGCTCTACTGTCTATATACATCACTGGTGCAGATATATGTCCATACACCTCTCAGCTGTATGGACATATATCTGCACCAGTGATGTATATAGACAATAGTGCTGTAGAGTGCTATCTCTGAGGATTCCCCCATATAGATGTATATGTGACTGAGGGGTGTATGCACTATCTGCACCAGTGATGTATATAGACAGTAGTGCTGTAGAGTGCTAGCTCTGAGGGTTCCCCCATATAGATGTATATGTGACTGAGAGGTGAATGAAGATATATCTGCACCAGGGATGTATATAGACTGTAGTGCTGTAGAGTGCTAGCTCTGAGGGTTCCCCCATATAGATGTATATGTGACTGAGGGGTGTATGGACATATATCGGCACCAGTGATGTATATAGACAGTAGTGCTGTAGAGTGCTAGCTCTGAGGGTTCCCCCATATAGATGTATATGTGACTGAGAGGTATATGGACATATATCGGCACCAGGGATGTATATAGACAGTAGGGCTGTAGAGTGCTAGCTCTGAGGGTTCCCTATATAGATGTATATGTGACTGAGGGTGTATGGACATATATCTGCACCAGTGATGTATATAGACAGTAGGGCTGTAGAGTGCAAGCTCTGAGGGTTCCCCCATATAGATGTATATGAGACTGAGGGGTGTATGGACATATATCTGCACCAGTGATTAGTGTTGGGCGAACACCTAGATGTTCGGGTTCGCGAACGTTCGCCGAACATCGCCGCGATGTTCGGGTGTTCGCGCCAAACTCCGAACATAATGGAAGTCAATGGGGACCCGAACTTTCGTGCTTTGTAAAGCTTCCTTACATGCTACATACCCCAAATTAGCAGGGTATGTGCACCTTGTGAGTGGGTACAAGAGGAAAAAAAATATTTGAAAAAGAGCTTATAGTTTTTGAGAAAATTGATTGTAAAGTTTCAAAGGAAAAACTGTCTTTCAAATGTGGAAAATGTCATGTTTCTTTGCACAGGCAACATGCTTTTTGTCGCCATGCAGTCATAAATGTAATACAGAGAAGAGGTTCCAGGAAAAGGGACCGGTAACGGTAACCCAGCAGCAGCAGCACACGTGATGGAACAGGAGCAGGCGCAGGAGAAGAAGGCCATGCTTTTTGAGACACAACAACCCAGGCCTTGCATGAGGACAAGAAGCGTGCGGATAGCATGCTTTTTACCGCCATGCAGTCATAAATGTAATAAAGATAAGAGGTTCAATAAACAGGGACCGGGCGTCAACGCTAACCCAGCAGCAGCAGCAGACGTGATGGAACAGGAGGAGGCGCAGGAGGAGAAGGCCACGCTTTGTGAGACACAACAACCCAGGCCTTGCATGAGGACAAGAAGCGTGCGGATAGCATGCTTTGTACCGCCATGCAGTCATAAATGTAATAAAGATAAGAGGTTCAATAAACAGGGACCGGGCGGCAACGCTAACCCAGCAGCAGCAGACGTGATGGAACAGGAGGAGGCGCAGGAGGAGAAGGCTACGCTTTCAGGTGCAACTCAGGCCTTGCATGAGGACAAAAAAATGTGTGCGCAAAGCAATGCAATGAGTAGTTTTCAGGACACAATGGGCTATTCGGAGGAGCTATTCCCACCCCCACAATCTTCTACCTGTGAAAGGTCAATGGAACAGCCACAAATGTTGTGCCCGGATTCACAACCTTTTTCTGTGGAAAATGCACCTCGCACTGAAATGCAAGGCGAGGCCGAGGATGAACATGACGTCAACAACTCAACATGACGCAAAATGGGGGCGGAACAGAAAGCTGCTTTCAATGTTTTGAAGGCCTTAATTGCCTCCGGTGGCCAGTTAGATGCATCATTCATCACACCCAAATCCCAGAGCAATGTGTGCAGGAATTTGAATCTCAGGAGGTGTACCGAGATCATCTGGACAAGTGACCAAGTGACAAGTGACAAAGTGACCAGTGACAAAGTGACAAAATGACAAAGTGACAAAATGACAAAGTGACAAGTGACAAAGTGACAAGTGACAAAATGACAAAGTGACAAGTGACAAAGTGAGAAGTGACAAGTGACAAAGTGACAAGTGACAAAATGACAAAGTGACAAGTGACAAAGTGACCAGTGACAAAGTGACAACTGACAAAGTGACAAAATGACAAAGTGACAAAGTGACAAAGTGACCAGTGACAAAGTGACAACTGAGAGGTTGTTCTGGGGAGCTCCACTGCACTCAGTCGCATATGAGGAGAGGTCTCGTCGGGACTGCTGATCCTCCTCAGCTTGCTCAAAGCCTTGAGGGTTCCTGAAGATCCTCTGCTTGAAGTTCGCCGGGGTTCAGCTTGGTGTCGGGGTCGGCGGCGTCCTCCTCACTCCAACGTGGCAGATCTTCTGTTGAAGGAAAAAAAAAAAAACATTGTTAAAAGTCCAGTACCACTTCTGAAGGACTCACCAAGAGATGCAGGAGCGCTTCAATCTAGCGCACCATCGCTCGCTGGGTGATGTCCCTGCCTACGCGCTGGAATTCTACGCTGCACATGCTAGCACGCTTTTGCGCAGTGCCGAGGCGCATTCCAGCAGCTAGTAGCTACCAAGCTTCTGTGGATCTGATTGGGCCACCATGTTGGATCTCTGCCAAGTCCTCCAAAATTTTGAGCAATCCACGTTGCGTGACTGAGCAGTGACAACTCTACAGTCAGCATTACAATACCACTGCTGTGTTTACTGAAGAAATCAATGTTGAAGATGGAAACCGCTGGCATGATGCAAGTGGGGAATTCTGAAGATGAAAACGATCAGCGTGATGATACCAACATCAGGCAACCTGCCTCAGGAAACGCTGGTCCCAGCTATGACAAAGAACAGGACGAGGAACAGCTGGAGTTGGAGCAGGAATTGGATGCCCCCACTGCCGAGGGACAGAGCAGTGCACGTTGGACTTCCACAATTTAGCGGGAAAGGACAGCAGAAGAGGAAGAAAGTGATGCTGGTGACGAATATGGTGCATCACAACAATCACAACGCTTACAAGAACATGAAGATAGAGGAGTCTGGCAGGACTCTCTGGCACACATGGCTCAATTCATGCTAGACTGCATTGAACGCGGCCCGCGCATTATTCACTATTCATTATTATTCATTATTCTGGAATCTGGACAACACCAATTACTGGGTTTATACCCAGTTTATACAAACACAATGTTAAAAAACTGATTGAAGAAAGTGTCAGACAGGTCAAAAATGGAACAATTCCAGCACGCCCTTGAGGATGGAGACTTTAGAGAGGAGATTGACATCCTCCTCCTTCTCTAGCCAGTTGTACGCCGACAGACTGACTTCAGCAAACCCAGGAGGACCAGGAGGGCAGCAAAGAACACAAGCTGCTGCTAGTGCCCAAAAGGGAATGGTATTGGCAGTGTCCTTGGAGTGGGAACATTTTCTGACACCTATGCAGCAGCCAACAGAACAGCAATCGGGCAGTTCCACGTCTTCCAACACCAATCGCCTAGAGAAGATGGTCAAGGTCCAGGACTACATGTCAGATGGCGTAGCTGTGTTGAACAATCCATCTGCAGACAGACGGTGAGTGTGACAGGCAGCACAGAAGGACCATGGCAACTCACTCATAGTACCACAGTTTGATAGTGCTGCCCAAAAAATTATATGGATCCGTGGACCCGGGCACTGCGGGCAGTACTGGGAAGTGGGAACGCAGATTTTAGTACCTAAACACACGATACAACATGTTTTCCGGGGTCGGACTCTGAGGCACATACAGATGGTCCCGATCATCATCCTCATCATACAACTCTTCTCCTGAGTCTGACCCACCCACCACCTCTGCCACCCCAACATCCCCAGACACAGACCCCTCATCGTCCTCAACATTAACTTGGGATGCTGGCCTGAGCCCGACCTCCTCCTCCACATCAGGCCCCATCATCTCCTCAATGGCAGCCCTCATTAATCGTTCTGGCGACGGACCGATGGACACAACATTCTCCTCCGGAGAGGGCTGCTGCTGACCACTGGCTGCTGGGGTGGATGTTATAGCTTGCGTGGGGCGTTGGCTGTTGCTGTTGTTGGGAGTGCTGCTCACAGCGGAGGTCTCTGAGGAACTCATGGTAAGCTCATATAGTGGTTGGCGGTGAGTGGAGTATTACTGATCCCAGCAATATACACACTGACTGGCAGAGTACGCAATGCTATATAGTCTGGCTGAGCGGTGTACACAGAGTGGCAGTACACACAATGCTATATAGTCTGGCTGAGCGGTGTACACAGAGTGGCAGTACACACAATGCTATATAGTCTGGCTGAGCGGTGTACACAGAGTGGCAGTACACACAATGCTATATAGTCTGGCTGAGCCGTGTACACAGAGTGGCAGTAAACACAATGCTATATATAGCGTGGCTGAGCGAGGTACACAGTGGCAGTACACACAATGCTATATAGTCAGGCTAAGCCGTGTACACAGAGTGTCAGAAAACACAATGCTATATATAGCGTGGCTGAGCGAGGTGCACAGTGGCAGTACACACAATGCTATATAGCCAGGCTAAGCCGTGTACACAGAGTGTCAGAAAACACAATGCTATATATAGCGTGGCTGAGCGAGGTGCACAGTGGCAGTACACACAATGCTATATGGTCAGGCTAAGCCGTGTACACAGAGTGTCAGAAAACACAATGCTATATATAGCGTGGCTGAGCGAGGTGCACAGTGGCAGTACACACAATGCTATATAGTCAGGCTGAGCCGTGTACACAGAGTGTCAGTAAACAATGGTATATAGCCAGGCTAAGCCGTGTACACAGAGTGTCAGAAAACACAATGCTATATATAGCGTGGCTGAGCAAGGTGCACAGTGGCAGTACACACAATGCTATATTAGTCAGGCTAAGCCGTGTACACAGAGTGTCAGAAAACACAATGCTATATATAGCGTGGCTGAGCGAGGTGCACAGTGGCAGTACACACAATGCTATATTAGTCAGGCTAAGCCGTGTACACAGAGTGTCAGAAAACACAATGCTATATATAGCGTGGCTGAGCGAGGTACACAGTGGCAGTAAACAATGCTATATATAGTGTGGCTGAGCGAGCGGTGTACTACTGTTCCCAGCAGCGACACACAATGACTGGGGGGGACCCTGGCTAGCGTGGCTGGAGAGCGAACTACCCTGCCTGCCTACCCAAAGCTAAACCCACAGACAAATGGAGGAGATATGACGTGGTTCGGGTATTTATTTACCCGAACCACGTGACCGTTCGGCCAATCAGAGCGCGTTCGGGCCCGAACCACGTGACCCGTTCGGCCAATCACAGCGCTAGCCGAACGTTCGGGGAACGTTCGGCCATGCGCTCTTAGTTCGGCCATGTGGCCGAACGGTTTGGCCGAGCACCGTCAGGTGTTCGGCCGAACTCGAACATCACCCGAACAGGGTGATGTTCTGCAGAACCCGAACAGTGGCGAACACTGTTCGCCCAACACTACCAGTGATGTATATAGACAGTAGTGCTGTAGAGTGCAAGCTTGGAGGGTTCCCCCATATAGATGTATATGTGACTGAGAGGTGTATGGACATATATCTGCACCAGTGATGTATATAGACAGTGGTGCTGTAGAGTGCTAGCTCTGAGGGTTCCCTATATAGATGTATATGTGACTGAGGGGTGTATGGGCATATATCTGCACCAGTGATGTATATAGACAGCAGTGCTGTAGAGTGCTAGCTCTGAGGGTTCGCCATATAGATGTATATGTGACTGAGGGGTGTATGGACATATATCTGCACCAGTGATGTATATAGACAATAGTGCTGTAGAGTGCTAGCTCTGAGGGTTCCCCCATATAGATGTATATGTGACTGAGGGGTGTATGGGCATATATCTGCACCAGTGATGTATATAGACAGCAGTGCTGTAGAGTGCTAGCTCTGAGGGTTCCCTATATAGATGTATATGTGACTGAGGGGTGTATGGACATATATCTGCACCAGTGATGTATATAGACAGTAGTGCTGTAGAGTGCTAGCTCTGAGGGTTCCCCCATATAGATGTATATGTGACTGAGGGGTGTATGGACACATATCTGCACCAGTGATGTATATAGACAGCAGTGCTGTAGAGTGCTAGCTCTGAGGGTTCCCCCATATAGATGTATATGTGACTGAGGGGTGTATGGACACATATCTGCACCAGTGATGTATATAGACAGTAGTGCTGTAGAGTGCTAGCTCTGAGGGTTCCCCCATATAGATGTATATGTGACTGAGGGGTGTATGGACATATATCTGCACCAGTGATGTATATAGACAGCAGTACTGTAGAGTGCTAGCTCTGGGGGTTCCCCCATATAGATGTATATGTGACTGAGGGGTGTATGGACATATATCTGCACCAGTGATGTATATAGACAGTAGTGCTGTAGAGTGCTAGCTCTGAGGGTTCCCCCATATAGATGTATATGTGACTGAGGGGTGTATGGACATATATCTGCACCAGTGATGTATATAGACAGCAGTACTGTAGAGTGCTAGCTCTGGGGGTTCCCCCATATAGATGTATATGTGACTGAGGGGTGTATGGACATATATCTGCACCAGTGATGTATATAGACAGTAGTGCTGTAGAGTGCTAGCTCTGAGGGTTCCCCCATATAGATGTATATGTGACTGAGGGGTGTATGGACACATATCTGCACCAGTGATGTATATAGACAGCAGTACTGTAGAGTGCTAGCTCTGGGGGTTCCCCCATATAGATGTATATGTGACTGAGGGGTGTATGGACATATATCTGCACCAGTGATGTATATAGACAGTAGTGCTGTAGAGTGCTAGCTCTGAGGGTTCCCCCATATAGATGTATATGTGACTGAGGGGTGTATGGACACATATCTGCACCAGTGATGTATATAGACAGTAGTGCTGTAGAGTGCTAGCTCTGAGGGTTCCCCCATATAGATGTATATGTGACTGAGGGGTGTATGGACATATATCTGCACCAGTGATGTATATAGACAGCAGTACTGTAGAGTGCTAGCTCTGGGGGTTCCCCCATATAGATGTATATGTGACTGAGGGGTGTATGGACATATATCTGCACCAGTGATGTATATAGACAGTAGTGCTGTAGAGTGCTAGCTCTGAGGGTTCCCCCATATAGATGTATATGTGACTGAGGGGTGTATGGACACATATCTGCACCAGTGATGTATATAGACAGTAGTGCTGTAGAGTGCTAGCTCTGAGGGTTCCCCCATATAGATGTATATGTGACTGAGGGGTGTATGGACATATATCTGCACCAGTGATGTATATAGACAGCAGTACTGTAGAGTGCTAGCTCTGGGGGTTCCCCCATATAGATGTATATGTGACTGAGGGGTGTATGGACATATATCTGCACCAGTGATGTATATAGACAGTAGTGCTGTAGAGTGCTAGCTCTGAGGGTTCCCCCATATAGATGTATATGTGACTGAGGGGTGTATGGACATATATCTGCACCAGTGATGTATATAGACAGCAGTACTGTAGAGTGCTAGCTCTGGGGGTTCCCCCATATAGATGTATATGTGACTGAGGGGTGTATGGACATATATCTGCACCAGTGATGTATATAGACAGTAGTGCTGTAGAGTGCTAGCTCTGAGGGTTCCCCCATATAGATGTATATGTGACTGAGGGGTGTATGGACACATATCTGCACCAGTGATGTATATAGACAGCAGTACTGTAGAGTGCTAGCTCTGGGGGTTCCCCCATATAGATGTATATGTGACTGAGGGGTGTATGGACATATATCTGCACCAGTGATGTATATAGACAGTAGTGCTGTAGAGTGCTAGCTCTGAGGGTTCCCCCATATAGATGTATATGTGACTGAGGGGTGTATGGACACATATCTGCACCAGTGATGTATATAGACAGCAGTGCTGTAGAGTGCAAGCTTGGAGGGTTCCCCCATATAGATGTATATGTGACTGAGAGGTGTATGGGCATATATCTGCACCAGTGTGGTATATAGACAGTAGGGCTGTAGAGTGCTAGCTCTGAGGGTTCCCCTATATAGATGTATATGTGACTGAGGGGTGTATGGACATATATCGGCACCAGTGATGTATATAGACAGTAGTGCTGTAGAGTGCTAGCTCTGAGGGTTCCCCCATATAGATGTATATGTGACTGAGGGGTGTATGGACATATATCTGCACCAGTGATGTATATAGACAGCAGTACTGTAGAGTGCTAGCTCTGGGGGTTCCCCCATATAGATGTATATGTGACTGAGGGGTGTATGGACATATATCTGCACCAGTGATGTATATAGACAGTAGTGCTGTAGAGTGCTAGCTCTGAGGGTTCCCCCATATAGATGTATATGTGACTGAGGGGTGTATGGACATATATCTGCACCAGTGATGTATATAGACAGCAGTACTGTAGAGTGCTAGCTCTGGGGGTTCCCCCATATAGATGTATATGTGACTGAGGGGTGTATGGACATATATCTGCACCAGTGATGTATATAGACAGTAGTGCTGTAGAGTGCTAGCTCTGAGGGTTCCCCCATATAGATGTATATGTGACTGAGGGGTGTATGGACACATATCTGCACCAGTGATGTATATAGACAGCAGTACTGTAGAGTGCTAGCTCTGGGGGTTCCCCCATATAGATGTATATGTGACTGAGGGGTGTATGGACATATATCTGCACCAGTGATGTATATAGACAGTAGTGCTGTAGAGTGCTAGCTCTGAGGGTTCCCCCATATAGATGTATATGTGACTGAGGGGTGTATGGACACATATCTGCACCAGTGATGTATATAGACAGCAGTGCTGTAGAGTGCAAGCTTGGAGGGTTCCCCCATATAGATGTATATGTGACTGAGAGGTGTATGGGCATATATCTGCACCAGTGTGGTATATAGACAGTAGGGCTGTAGAGTGCTAGCTCTGAGGGTTCCCCTATATAGATGTATATGTGACTGAGGGGTGTATGGACACATATCTGCACCAGTGATGTATATAGACAGCAGTGCTGTAGAGTGCAAGCTTGGAGGGTTCCCCCATATAGATGTATATGTGACTGAGAGGTGTATGGAGATATATCTGCACCAGTGATGTATATAGACAGTAGTGCTGTAGAGTGCTAGCTCTGAGGGTTCCCCATATAGATGTATATGTGACTGAGGGGTGTATGGACATATATCTGCACCAGTGATGTATATAGACAGCAGTGCTGTAGAGTGCTAGCTCTGAGGGTTCGCCATATAGATGTAATATGTGACTGAGGGGTGTATGGACATATATCTGCACCAGTGATGTATATAGACATCAGTGCTGTAGAGTGCTAGCTCTGAGGGTTCCCCTATATAGATGTATATGTGACTGAGAGGTGTATGGGCATATATCTGCACCAGTGTGGTATATAGACAGTAGTGCTGTAGAGTGCTAGCTCTGAGGGTTCCCCCATATAGATGTATATGTGACTGAGGGGTGTATGGACACATATCTGCACCAGTGATGTATATAGACAGCGGTGCTGTAGAGTGCAAGCTTGGAGGGTTCCCCCATATAGATGTATATGTGACTGAGAGGTGTATGGGCATATATCTGCACCAGTGATGTATATAGACAGTAGAGCTGTAGAGTGCTAGCTCTGAGGGTTCCCCCATATAGATGTATATGTGACTGAGGGGTGTATGGACACATATCTGCACCAGTGATGTATATAGACAGCAGTGCTGTAGAGTGCAAGCTTGGAGGGTTCCCCCATATAGATGTATACGTGACTGAGGGGTGTATGGACATATATCTGCACCAGTGATGTATATAGACAGCAGTGCTGTAGAGTGCTGCATGATTTCCTTCTGTAGGTTGGTCTAAAGGATTGCGGAGATGCCGACACGCGGTCTGGCAGCGGGGCGGCTGTCTCTGCGTTCAGACCGGCGGTTTCCGCACAGCAGCATGCGTCTGGTTTGTCTGAGCCTTCTAGTGCACACAGATGGAGAGCTGCGCGCGCGCTGGGAAGCAGGACCTTTATGCCAGGAGGAGAGGGATCAGCTGATCAGGTTGGTCAGCTGATCCCAGAGCGGACTGTCATTGGCTGAGTGGCGCTGGGTGGCGCTGAGGAGCGCTGCACTATATATAGATCTCGCCGCTCAGTCTCAAGTTGTCTGCCGTTGCGAATACATGCGTGTTAGCACTCAGACCACAGTCAGATCCCACAGTGTGTTAGAGCCAGGTGGACCTGGGAATTCACACTGAGCCAGATTACTCTTGTGTTATTACTGTGTTATACTTTAGACCAGTTCCAGGGTGTTGTGACCAAGGACCTCACACCCAAGCTTAGGGATACTGTGTTATTGCTGTGTTATACTTTAGACCAGTTCCAGGGTGTTGTGACCAAGGACCTCACACCCAAGCTTAGGGATACTGTGTCATTGCTGTGTTATACTTTAGACCAGTTCCTGGGTATTGTGACCAAGGACCTCACACCCAAGCTTAGGGATACTGTGTCATTGCTGTGTTATACTTTAGACCAGTTCCAGGGTGTTGTGACCAAGGACCTCACACCCAAGCTTAGGGATACTGTGTCATTGCTGTGTTATACTTTAGACCAGTTCCTGGGTATTGTGACCAAGGACCTCACACCCAAGCTTAGGGATACTGTGTCATTGCTGTGTTATACTTTAGACCAGTTCCAGGGTGTTGTGACCAAGGACCTCACACCCAAGCTTAGGGATACTGTGTCATTGATGTGTTATTCTTTAGACCAGTTCCAGGGTGTTGTGACCAAGGACCTCACACCCAAGCTTAGGGATACTGTGTCATTGCTGTGTTATACTTTAGACCAGTTCCTGGGTATTGTGACCAAGGACCTCACACCCAAGCTTAGGGATACTGTGTCATTGCTGTGTTATACTTTAGACCAGTTCCAGGGTGTTGTGACCAAGGACCTCACACCCAAGCTTAGGGATACTGTGTCATTGCTGTGTTATACTTTAGACCAGTTCCAGGGTGTTGTGACCAAGGACCTCACACCCAAGCTTAGGGATACTGTGTCATTGATGTGTTATACTTTAGACCAGTTCCAGGGTGTTGTGACCAAGGACCTCACACCCAAGCTTAGGGATACTGTGTCATTGCTGTGTTATACTTTAGACCAGTTCCTGGGTGTTGTGACCAAGGACCTCACACCCAAGCTTAGGGATACTGTGTCATTGATGCGTTATTCTTTAGACCAGTTCCAGGGTGTTGTGACCAAGGACCTCACACCCAAGCTTAGGGATACTGTGTCATTGCTGTGTTATACTTTAGACCAGTTCCAGGGTGTTGTGACCACGGACCTCACACCCAAGCTTAGGGATACTGTGTCATTGCTGTGTTATACTTTAGACCAGTTCCTGGGTGTTGAGACCACGGACCTCACACTCTAGACTAGGCCTTTGCTTATTTGTTATGACCCTTTGCGCTCTAGACCTCTCTCTTGTCTTCTGATTCGGTACCTTTGCATATCTGATTACTTGTTGCCAAACCCTGCCTGAACCTGGTTACCGAATCAGCCTTCTGTCTTTGTACCTTATCTGCTCGTGTGTTGCAGACTCGGCCTGAAGGACCCTTCTGGCTGTCACTCTCCCCTCGAGTGTCAGTCTGTCTGTACTACCTGTGACACCGTGACACGACCTTGCTAAGTGTCAGGTAGCTGCAGAAACCTCCTGTTACTCAGAGAGGCCTCTCTGCAGTCCAGCCAGGGGCTCTATCTCTTTGGAGTCCTTTGGCTGCAGTAAAGTCTGATTCCCAGTATTACAGGGAATTATTGGATAGCTAGTTATCTCTATCCCCTCTCCCAGGAGATAGTCCCTGCTCCCCCGAGGGCCACCTGCTCCTCAGGTGGTCCGTGCTCTTCTGTTATCTTCATCTCCCGACCCACGGGAGACAGCTCACTGTTGCAAACACTTACACGTTACCAGGTGTCCAGAGGTTAGTCATACTTGCATTATTGGGGATTCTGCAGATCATCAATAATCAGGTATATATCTGTATTATTGGTGGTACTGCAGATCACCAATAATCAGATTCTCTCTGTGTGCTGACACCAATCGTTACAGAACGGCAGACCCGAAAAGCAAAATGGACGTACTCCACAGCTGTCTTGATGCACTCACCACCTCGGTGGAGAATTTCATCAGAGTGCTGGACGGTCATCAAACCCAGATCACTGCCTTGTCTGGGTCCATACAAGTCCTTCAGACGGCTGTGAATGCAGTGCGATCTCCTCCAGTTACCGACTTACATATGTCTGTTCCCGAAAAGTTTTCTGGTCATAGATCTGACTTTCAGAATTTTAAAAATCGAGTAATGTCGTATTTTGAGTTGAGACCCAACTTGTCAGGGACTGAGGCACAGCGGGTTACATTTATTAAGACCCTGCTGTCAGGGGATTCTCAAACATGGGCATACAGCTTACAAGCAGAGCATGAGGCTTTAAAGTCAGTCGATGAATTCTTTAAGGCCATGGCCATAATTTATGATGATCCGGACATTGCCTCTACTGCTGAGCGGAAGCTCAAAACTTTGCGTCAAGGCAAGGATCCGGTAGAAGTCTATGCAGCTGAGTTCAGGAAGTGGTCTGTGTCAGCTAGGTGGGGGACATTTGCTCTGTTAGACTGTTTTTTATCAGGGTTGTCAGATGCAGTCTCGGATTTGATGTTGGGACACCCTGAACCTAAGTCTATCGATGAGGCAATCGCCTTAGCAGTACAGGTTGATCGGCGTTTACGCTATCAGAAACAAACCCGGGGTAAGAACACTGTGAGATATGTCTCCTACGCCTCTCCTCCACCCGTCTCACCTCCGCCAGAGCCAATGCAAATTGGTCAGTCAAAATTGACACGGGTGGAAAAGAATCGCAGGAAAACAGAACAGCTCTATTTATACTGTGCAGAGGAGGGTCATAGGGTGCAGAATTGTCCCAAGAAGTCGGGAAATGCTGCCGCCTAGGTGTAGTCAGAGGTAATACCCTAGTCGTGCAGTCTTTACCTCTAAACGATAATCGCTTGCTCCTTCCCTGTTCTGTCACAAGGGAAGGTCAGACTGTTTCCACAGAAGCTTTCTTAGACTCTGGCTCAGCGGCCAACTTTATGGATTACGAGTTTGCAAAAAAATTGGGGGTTCCCATACTTCCTTTGGACCAGCAGGTTTTGGTCACTGCAGTAGATGACTCTCCTCTGCAAAGTAGACATCCCCTGTCTCGGACCCCGGAGTTGGGGTTCAGAGTTGGGGTACTACACAAAGAGAGTCTACAATTTCTGGTCATGCGTATGGCAACCTCTACCATTATTCTTGGCATGCCATGGTTACAACTTCACTCACCTCAGATAGACTGGGGTTCAGGTCAGCTAACGAGCTGGTCTACCCATTGTTATCATCACTGTTTAGCGAAAGTAACCTTGGGTAACACCAAGATCCAGGTTAAAGGTGTGCCAAGCCAATACGCAGAATTTGCAGACGTCTTTTGTCCCAAGTCAGCCGATAAACTTTCCCCCCACCGTACTTTCGATTGTCCCATCGATTTAAGATCTGGTTGTATGCCTCCCAGAGGTCACCTCTATAATCTATCTGGGCCTGAGAAATTGGCAATGCAGGAATATATCAAAAAAAATTTGGCTAAAGGTTTCATCCGTCCCTCTCGTTCACCAGCAGGGGCAGGATTCTTTTTTGTTAAGAAAAAAGATGGAGGCCTTCGTCCCTGCATTGATTACCATGGTTTAAACAAGATTACAGTGAAAAATCGTTATCCTCTGCCCTTGATTGACGATTTGTTCACGCAGGTTACTAATGCCAAGATTTTCTCAAAATTAGATTTAAGAGGTGTGTACAACCTGGTGCGTATCAGGGATGGTGACGAATGGAAGACGGCCTTCAACACACCCGACGGGCACTACGAGTACCTGGTGATGCCCTTCGGGTTGTGTAACGCCCCGGCCGTCTTCCAGGAGTTAATTAATGAGATGTTCAGGGAGGTGTTGGGGAAGTTTGTCCTTGTGTATCTGGACGATATTCTGATCTTTTCGTCTAATCTCTCGGAACACCAAAAGCATGTCAGATTTGTCCTAAGAAAGTTAAGACAGAATCTGCTTTACGCTAAGCTTGAGAAATGTCTTTTCGAAGTGACCTCTGTGGCCTTCCTGGGGTACATTATCTCTACGTCTGGCCTCTCTATGGATCCTGGTAAGGTTTCTGCTGTCTTGGAGTGGCCTCAGCCTGTGGCACTGAAGGCGCTCCAAAGATTTTTGGGCTTTGCCAACTACTACAGAAGGTTTATAAAGGGGTACTCCACTGTGGTCTCGCCCCTCACTAGTCTCACCAAAAAGGGGGCTGATACTTACCACTGGACAGCAGAGG
The DNA here is from genome assembly GCF_040937935.1 of Hyperolius riggenbachi. NCBI lineage: Eukaryota > Metazoa > Chordata > Amphibia > Anura > Hyperoliidae > Hyperolius > Hyperolius riggenbachi. The sequence continues at coordinate 46,625 of NC_090649.1, read as the reverse complement.
CACATACTGCTTTCTCCACACTGAAAAAACTGTTCTGTTCTGCACCCATATTGAGACATGTGGATGTCACCTTCCCCTTCATCGTGGAGGTGGATGCTTCAGAGGTGGGGGTGGGGGCTGTATTGTCTCAGCGTTCAGGGTTACAAGGTAAACTTCACCCATGCACCTACTTCTCTCGTAGGTTTTCACCTGCAGAGAAAAACTACGATATAGGCAACCGGGAGCTTTTAGCCATCAAGTTAGCATTTGAGGAATGGCGACATTTGCTAGAAGGAGCAGAACACACTATCACAGTTTATACAGATCACAAAAATTTGGAGTACATAGAGGGTGCCAAGAGACTTAGCCCCCATCAGGCCTGGTGGACTTTGTTCTTTTCGAGATTCAGATTTGTAATTATGTACACCCCTGGTAGTAAAAACATCAAGGCCGACGCCTTGCCCAGGTGTTTCGAGCCCGAGACGGTACAACCCTCAGCCCCTGAGACCATTCTCCCTCAGAAGGTGGTTTTGGCAGCCACAGAAACCTGGAAAGATTGGACAGTTACGCTGAGCCCTTACCAACAGGATGTTCCAGAGGGGAAGCCTGATGGGGTTATGTTTGTGCCACTACCTTTCCGTCTACAACTGTTACAGCTGTTCCATTCTCACAAGAATGCTGGTCATCCTGGGGCCACCAGAACTCAGGATTTGCTGGCCAGATTTGCTTGGTGGCCTACATTAGCAACAGACTGTAAGGAGTTTGTAAGAGAGTGTGCAGTGTGTGCTAGGAGTAAACCTTCTCGTCAGGCTCCTGTTGGTACCTTACAACCTTTGCCAGTTCCGAGTGAACCATGGACTCACCTGTCCATGGATTTTGTGGGAGAACTCCCCAGGTCTGAGGGCAAGACGGTCATCTGGGTGGTAGTAGACAGATTCAGTAAGATGGCTCATTTTGTCCGCTTGAAAGGACTCCCCTTGGCCCAGGAATTGGCTGATCTCTTCATCCAGCACATTTTCCGACTGCATGGCATTCCAGAAAATGTAGTGTCAGATCGGGGAGTCCAATTTGTGTCCAAGTTTTGGAGAGCTTTTTGCCATCAGCTGGACATGGACCTTGCATTCTCATCAGGCTACCACCCACAGACCAATGGCCAGACTGAGAGAGTTAACCAGGCCCTGGAACAATTTCTTAGATGTTATGTAGCAGATGCGCAATCCGACTGGGTAAAGTTTTTGCCGTTTGCAGAATTTGCGCACAACAATCTGAAGAGTTCTTCCTCAGGGTTTTCTCCTTTCCAGGTAGTCTCGGGAAGGTCACCCAAGTTTGCCCCATTGCCAGTGGCGTCTACACCATTCCCCGCCCTGGAGGATTGGCAGAGGGCTTTGAAGGAGATTTGGGGAATGGTTAAAAGAAACTCGAGGAAAGCTTTACAGACTCAGAAAAAGCAGGCAGACAAAAGGCGGTCTGTAGAGTGGAAATTCTCTCCAGGGGACTTGGTGTGGGTGTCCACTCGACATTTAGCTCTGAAACAATTGTCACCCAAACTGGGCCCTAGATTCATAGGACCTTTTCCAGTGACCAAAAAGATTAATAATATCACTTATGCAATTGATCTCCCAGCTAGTATGAGAGGTGTGAGATCATTTCATGTGTCTCTGCTAAAGCCGGCAGTGCACGTGGATTCCTCTCCCCCCCCCCCACCCCACCTCCCTGTGTTGGTTGATGACCAACCTGAATATGAGATTGAAAAGATTTTGGACTCCCACTTAGTGCAGAACTCCGTGCAGTATCTGGTCCACTGGAAGGGATATGGTGTGGAGGAAAGAACTTGGGTACCAGATTGTCACATGCATGCGGAAGAATTAAAGAAGGAGTTTCATGACTCACATCCTGGGAAGCCTGGTGGGAAGTGTCCGGAGTCCACTCCTCAGGGGGGGGGGGTACTGTAAAGGATTGCGGAGATGCCGACGTGCGGCCTGGCAGCGGGGCGGCTGTCTCCGCGTTCAGACCGGCGGTTTCCGCACAGCAGCATGCGTCTGGTTTGTCTGAGCCTTCTAGTGCACACTGATGGAGAGGTACGTGCGCGTGCTGGGAGGCAGGACCTTTATGACAGTAGGAGAGGGATCAGCTGATCAGGTTGGTCAGCTGATCCCAGAGCGGAGAATCCTCAGGTGGTCCGTGCTCTTCTGTTATCTTCATCTCCCGGCCACGGGAGACAGCTCACTATTGCAAACACTTACACGTTACCAGGTGTCCAGAGGTTAGTCATACTTGCATTATTGGTGATTCTGCAGATCATCAATAATCGGGTATATATCTGTATTATTGGTGATACTGCAGATCACCAATAATCAGATTCTCTCTGTGTGCTGACACCAATCGTTACAGTTGGGCAGTGGTCTTGCCACAGGTCATATAGGGGTAATTCTAGTGCTGTAATTCCAGCCATATGCACATGAAGGGCATATGATCTGTCTGGAACAATACCGGCTTGTGTAGGGCTTGCAGACCGGTGTGGGGGGATGGGCTTGTGTAGGGTTTGCAGTCCGGTGTGTGTGTGTGTGTGTGGGGGGGGCTTGTGTGTTGTGTAGGATTCGCTGTCCGGTGGGGGGATGGGCTTGTGTAGGGTTCGCAGTCCGGTGGTGGTGGGGGAGATTATGTAGGATTCGCTGTCCGGTGTGTGAGTGTGTGTGTGTGTGTGGGGGGGGGGGGGGGGGCGGTGGGCTTGTGTAGGGTTCACAGTCTGGTGTGTGTGTGGGTGGGGGATGGGCTTGTGTAGGATTCGCTGTCCGGTGGGGGGATGGGCTTGTATAGGGTTCGCAGTCCGGTGGTGGTGGGGGGGTTTGTGTGGGGTTCGCAGTCCGGTGGTGGTGGGGCGGTTTGTGTAGGGTTCGCAGTCCGGTGGTGGTGGGGGGGCTTGTATAGGGTTCGCAGTCCATTGGTGGTGGGGCGGTTTGTGTAGGGTTCGCAGTCCGGTGGTGGTGGGGGGGTTTGTGTGGGGTTTCACTATCCGACATCGTGATCCGAATTTGTGATTGCCTCTCAATCCCGAATTCAGTTCCGAATGCACTCGTGATCCAAATCCAGGTCGTATCCAAACCGCCAAAACCTGCCGACTTTAACGGTTAATATCAAAGCCCACTTACATGCCAGAAACACCAAAGGGAGCAAGGGGGACATTTTTTCAAAAAGACCTTATACTTTTTGAGAAAATCAATTTTAACATTTCAAAGGAAAAAGTATACTTTTAAATGCCAGTTCGTTAATGAAGCAAAACCCGACGACTTTAGCAGTTAATAATAGCAAAGCCCCCTTACCTGGTAGAAATACCAAATTTGCAGGACATGTTAAAAAAATAGTGAGAAAAATATTATTTTCCTATTTTTTTAAACATTTTTGAATGTTCAGAGTGTGGCCTCTGTAACCCCTTGTCCCCAGGCAGGCTGGGATATCCAGAATGCGGAGCCCCGGCTGACTGGGGCTTTGCACCCTGAGCTATACCAAGCCGCTTGGTCCATGGTATGGTGGGGCTCCGGAGGGAAGGGACAGCCATGCCTTCCCTTCCCCCGGAGCCCTTGTTCAATCCAAGCCCTTGTTACCGTCCACCTCCTCCTGGGGCACCGGAGGTGGGGGTGACGACTCCCTGGGGGGTTCATGGTGACATCAAGGTGGCATCTGGGAGTCCCCTTTAAGTAGGGGACCCCCAGATGCCCACTCCCCTCCCAACACTCCGCTTCCTCCCATTCCCCTACAAAGTACACCTGTAATGATCCGCTCAGCTGGCTGCACAGGCAGACAGCTGTTTGACCATTCCTTATGTCTGAGAGATGCAGGTCTCTGGAAAAGAGACCTGGCTTCATCTTGCAACTTTCAGAGTTGCTTTGCTGAGGGATTTGCATACATGCAAATTGCCCAGCTGTCTCCTTTGAGGGCTGGTAGTATAAAAACCTTCTGCTGACCAGAAGGCTTTGCTGGTCATAACGGTTTGTTAACACACTCCTGGAGTGTCAGCCTTCCCTATTGGATTGTTATAGTTAGCTTAGAGTAATTCTTGGGACGGCACTATGCAGCTTCCCTAGTGCAGTTAGATTGTTATCGGTTTTGTCAATGTTGCCTCTCTGCTGTGATTGTCCTGTCGCCAACGGTGGTCGATAGGAAGTCGTCCTGTCTGTCTGTGGGTGCTAACCAGAGCAGCGGTTGCTACTGGTAGCCCCTTCTGTTTTATCTGTCTTACTTGGATCGAACTAGCCTCTAGCGGTAGCAGCTGTGGATCCTTCTGATCGCTTTCTTGGAGTATAGCTGGAGCAGCGGTTGCTACCGGCTATCTCATCTGTCTGTGTTGCTTGGATCGCACTAGCCCCTAGCGGTAGCGGCTGTGGATTTTTCTGATCTGTGATCCTGTCCCTGAACCCGGATCGCACTCGCTCTGGCGGTAAGAGCAGTGGATCTCTCCTATCCTGTCCCTGAACTTGGATCGCACTCGCTCTGGCGGAAAGAGCAGTGGATCCTGCTAAGCTCTGTTGCTTTACTTGGATCGCACTCGCTCTGGCGGAAAGAGCAGTGGATCTTTCCCATCCTGTTTCCCGTTCCTCTGTCTGTCTTGTCTGATACGAACGCTTGCTGTAGGCTCGGGGAGGTAACCGTTAAGCAAGCGCTCGCGTTCTCTGTTTCGTGTTTGTGTGGCGGGGGTTAGTTAGGCGTGCTTGTCTCTGTTGCGCTTAATGTGCGGAGATCGCGCATAAAAGCGTTCGCTGTTGCAAATGAGTGCGGTGTTCGCGTTTAGTTAGCGTTTGTTATTTTCCTTATCTTCTCATTGTATGATTTGCTGTGCCTTTGCTACTCTCGTCCCCTGTCTTGCTTAAGCCTTGTGTCACCTCTGGCAATCGCCTCTCTCACGATTGCGTTCCTACTTCATATCTGCTGTTGTGTGTGCACCGTCGCGGGTTGGCGACTAGATTGGTGCACATACATACATTCTGTCCCTGTGCTCTCTTGCGATTGCATTCTCACTGGGTTTCCTCTGTTGTGTGTCCACCATCGCAGGTTGACGGCTAGATTGGTGGACATACATACATTCCTCATCTGTGCTTATTCGGTCTTGTGTCGCTGTTAGCAATTGCCATCTCTTGCGATTGCCTTCTCACCTGATTTTCATGGTTGTGTGTTCATCGTCGCAGGGTGGCGACTAGATTGGTGAACACGCATACCCTCTGTCGCTTTGCTCTCTCTCCTTCAGGGCTATCTTGCCCTGCATTTCTTCCCTTTGTACAATTCCTGTCTGGCGTCTGTGGCAGGGCAGAGGATCTGTTCCTCTGCACTCCACAGCGCCATCTGCCGACAGGAATTTCCCTCTACAGGTGCATTGCACCTTTTGCTGGGTTCCCTCAAATTATACGCTTGTGGAGGATTTCCGCAGTGTCAGCGCGCGTCCTGTGCGCTGACCATGGAGAGAATTCCACAATCGTTACAACACCTTACCCATTTCCATAAGGGGTTAAGTGAAATAAAATAGGTGATAGGCGTGGGCAGGTGGGGAGGACAGTGGGAGTCCGCGGCAAAGCATCCACAGATGACGCGCTTTCAGCTATACTAAGTATAGCTGAGAGTGTGTCCGCCTATATGGATGCTATACCGCAGGCTCCCACTGTCCTCCCTGCCTCCCACACCTGTCACCCACACCCATGCTGGCACCTAGTGCACCTATGGTGAGGGTGATAGGCGTGGGAAGGTGGGGAGGACAGTGGGAGCCCGCGGCAAAGCATCCACAGAGGACGCGCTTTCAGCTATACTAAGTATAGCTGAGAGCGGCTCCGCCTATATGGAGGCTATACCGCTGGCTCCCGCTGTCCTCCCTGCCTCCCACACCTGTCACCCACACCCATGCTAGCACCCAGTGCACCTATGGTGAGGGTGATAGGCGTGGAAAGGTGGGGAGGACAGTGGGAGCCCGCGGCAAAGCATCCACAGAGGACGCGCTTTCAGCTATACTAAGTATAGCTGAGAGCGGCTCCGCCTATATGGAGGCTATACCGCTGGCTCCCTCTGTCCTCCCTGCCTCCCACACCTGTCACCCACACCCATGCTGGCACCCAGTGCACCTATGGTGAGGGTGATAGGCGTGGGAAGGTGGGGAGGACAGTTGGAGCCCACGGCAAAGCATCCACAGAGGACGCGCTTTCAGCTATACTAAGTATAGCTGAGAGCGGGTCCGCCTATATGGAGGCTATACCGCAGGCTCCCGCTGTCCTCCCTGCCTCCCACACCTGTCACCCACACCCATGCTGGCACCCAGTGCACCTATGGTGATGGTGATAGGCGTGGGAAGGTGGGGAGGACAGTGGGAGCCCACGGCAAAGCATCCACAGAGGACGCGCTTTCAGCTATACTAAGTATAGCTGAGAGCGGGTCCGCCTATATGGAGGCTATACCGCAGGCTCCCGCTGTCCTCCCTGCCTCCCACACCTGTCACCCACACCCATGCTGGCACCTAGTGCACCTATGGTGAGGGTGATAGGCGTGGGAAGGTGGGGAGGACAAAGGGAGCCCGCGGCAAAGCATCCACAGAGGACGCGATACTAAGTATAGCTGAGAGCGGGTCCGCCTATATGGATGCTATACCGCTGGCTCCCGCTGTCCTCCCTGCCTCCCACACCTGTCACCCACACCCATGCTGGCACCCAGTGCACCTATGGTGAGGGTGATAGGCGTGGGAAGGTGGGGAGGACAGTGGGAGCCCGCGGCAAAGCATCCACAGAGGACGCGCTTTCAGCTATACTAAGTATAGCTGAGAGCGGGTCCGCCTATATGGAGGCTATACCGCTGGCTCCCGCTGTCCTCCCTGCCTCCCACACCTGTCACCCACACCCATGCTAGCACCCAGTGCACCTATGGTGAGGGTGATAGGCGTGGAAAGGTGGGGAGGACAGTGGGAGCCCGCGGCAAAGCATCCACAGAGGACGCGCTTTCAGCTATACTAAGTATAGCTGAGAGCGGCTCCGCCTATATGGAGGCTATACCGCTGGCTCCCTCTGTCCTCCCTGCCTCCCACACCTGTCACCCACACCCATGCTGGCACCCAGTGCACCTATGGTGATGGTGATAGGCGTGGGAAGGTGGGGAGGACAGTGGGAGCCCACGGCAAAGCATCCACAGAGGACGCGCTTTCAGCTATACTAAGTATAGCTGAGAGCGGGTCCGCCTATATGGAGGCTATACCGCAGGCTCCCGCTGTCCTCCCTGCCTCCCACACCTGTCACCCACACCCATGCTGGCACCTAGTGCACCTATGGTGAGGGTGATAGGCGTGGGAAGGTGGGGAGGACAGTGGGAGCCCGCGGCAAAGCATCCACAGATGACGCGCTCTCAGCTATACTAAGTATAGCTGAGAGCGGGTCCGCCTATATGGATGCTATACCGCAGGCTCCCACTGTCCTCCCTGCCTTCCACACCTGTCACCCACACCCACGCTGGCACCTAGTGCACCTATGGTGAGGGTGATAGGCGTGGGAAGGTGGGGAGGACAGTGGGAGCCCGCGGCAAAGCATCCACAGAGGATGCGCTTTCAGCTATACTAAGTATAGCTGAGAGCGGGTCCGCCTATATGGATGCTATACCGCAGGCTCCCGCTGTCCTCCCTGCCTCCCACACCTGTCACCCACACCCATGCTGGAACCCAGTGCACCTATGGTGAGGGTGATAGGCGTGGGAAGGTGGGGAGGACAGTGGGAGCCCGCGGCAAAGCATCCACAGAGGACGCGCTCTCAGCTATACTAAGTATAGCTGAGAGCGGGTCCGCCTATATGGAGGCTATACCGCTGGCTCCCGCTGTCCTCCCTGCCTCCCACACCTGTCACCCACACCCATGCTGGCACCTAGTGCACCTATGGTGAGGGTGATAGGCGTGGGAAGGTGGGGAGGACAGTGGGAGCCCGCGGCAAAGCATCCACAGATGACGCGCTCTCAGCTATACTAAGTATAGCTGAGAGCGGGTCCGCCTATATGGAGGCTATACCGCAGGCTCCCGCAGGCTCCCGCTGTCCTCCCTGCCTCCCACACCTGTCACCCACACCCATGCTGGCACCTAGTGCACCTATGGTGAGGGTGATAGGCGTGGGAAGGTGGGGAGGACAGTGGGAGCCCGCGGCAAAGCATCCACAGAGGATGCGCTTTCAGCTATACTAAGTATAGCTGAGAGCGGGTCCGCCTATATGGATGCTATACCGCAGGCTCCCACTGTCCTCCCTGCCTCCCACACCTGTCACCCACACCCACGCTGGCACCTAGTGCACCTATGGTGAGGGTGATAGGCGTGGGAAGGTGGGGAGGACAGTGGGAGCCCGCGGCAAAGCATCCACAGAGGATGCGCTTTCAGCTATACTAAGTATAGCTGAGAGCGGGTCCGCCTATATGGATGCTATACCGCAGGCTCCTGCTGTCCTCCCTGCCTCCCACACCTGTCACCCACACCCATGCTGGCACCTAGTGCACCTATGGTGAGGGTGATAGGCGTGGGAAGGTGGGGAGGACAGTGGGAGCCCGCGGCAAAGCATCCACAGAGGACGCGCTTTCAGCTATACTAAGTATAGCTGAGAGCGGGTCCGCCTATATGGAGGCTATACCGCTGGCTCCCGCTGTCCTCCCTGCCTCCCACACCTGTCACCCACACCCATGCTGGAACCCAGTGCACCTATGGTGAGGGTGATAGGCGTGGGAAGGTGGGGAGGACAGTGGGAGCCCGCGGCAAAGCATCCACAGAGGATGCGCTTTCAGCTATACTAAGTATAGCTGAGAGCGGGTCCGCCTATATGGATGCTATACCGCAGGCTCCTGCTGTCCTCCCTGCCTCCCACACCTGTCACCCACACCCATGCTGGCACTAGTGTTGGGCGAACAGTGTTCGCCACTGTTCGGGTTCTGCAGAACATCACCCTGTTCGGGTGATGTTCGAGTTCGGCCGAACACCTGATGGTGTTCGGCCTTTTAAGTTCGGGTTCGCCCCGAACTTCTGTATGCCCCCGAACAGGGCCGAACAGGGCCCCTGTTCGGGCGAACAGGGCCCTGTTCGGCCGAACAGGCCGCAATACGGCCCCCCTATGGGGGCCGTATCGCGGGGGGGGTCGGAAATTCCCCCCACCCCCTCCGCTAGCGCTCCCCCCTCTGCCCGCTTCCCCATAAAAAAAGTTTAAATCAAGTTCAATAGTAGTGTACCTGGGCTGGTGGCATTGGCTGGCAGTGGAGTGAGGAGGAGGAGGAGTCCGAGTAGCAGAGTGACGTTGAGGCCGGGCAGCGGGCGGTTCAGCGCTAGTACCCTTGTGGTACTTCCGCCCTTTCTCTGACCTCACGTCCTCTGCATACGAGGGTACGCATCACGCGTACCCTCGTATGCGTCATCACGCAGAGGACGTGAGGTCAGAGAAAGGGCGGAAGTACCACAAGGGTACTAGCGCTGAACCGCCCGCTGCCCGGCCTCAACGTCACTCTGCTATTCGGACTCCTCCTCCTCCTCACTCCACTGCCAGCCAATGCCACCAGCCCAGGTACTATTGAACTTGATTTAAACTTTTTGTATGGGGAAGCGGGCAGAGGGGGGAGCGCTAGCGGAGGGGGTGGGGGGAATTTCCGACCCCCCCCCCCCGCGACCGGGGCATGCTCCCCCCTTATGCCTGCGACCCCATAGGGCCCCCAAAATGGGCATGTTCGGGGGTCCCATTGACTCCCATTGAGTTCGGCGTTCGGGCCGAACATGCCGAACATCTGGCCCATGTTCGGCCTGTTCGGCCCGAACCCGAACATCCAGGTGTTCGCCCAACACTAGCTGGCACCTAGTGCACCTATGGTGAGGGTGATAGGCGTGGGAAGGTGGGGAGGACAGTGGGAGCCCACAGAGGACGCGATACTAAGTATAGCTGAGAGCAAAGCATCTTTATATTTCCCTTCAAGGCTCCTGATTGGTTGTTTATCTACCAGTGGGGATCCTTCTGATACCACCATGAACCCCCCTCACCTCCTCCTGGGGCACCGGAGGTGGGGAAGAGCCTCTTGTACATAAATAGAGATGGCCTGAACGGTTCGCCGGTGAACTTGTTTGCGCGAACACATACCGAACTGCGAACACATAGCGAGTTCGACCCGCCCCCTCTACCACATCATTGGGCTAAACTTTGACTCTCTACATGACAGTCAGCAGACGCATGGCAGCCAATCAGGCTGCACTCCCTCCTGGAGCCCCGCCCGCAGCAGCGTCGGACATTTTCTCACTCTGTCTGCTGCCTGCTTAGTGAGAGAAGGGAGAGGTTGCTGCAGGGATAGGGAAAGCGTTAGTTAGGCTCTTGTTAGCTTGCTCCTTGCTGATATTTGTTGCTGAAAAGCACGACAAAAAAAAGCTCTTTTGAGAGCTAATGTTCTTGTAATGCGTTTTTGTGTGTGTGTGTGTGTGTGTGTGTGTGTGTGTGTGTGTGTGTGTGTGTGTGTGTGTGCCACAGTGACTGACACTGCATATACAGCCCTGTCTGTCGCAGCTGGCCCTTGCTTTACTGTGCCAGGTCCAGCACAGTCAGTGCATACCTTTCACTGCATCTCTGTGACTGCACATTGTATTATACCAGCAGTCAGTGTATACTTTTCACTGCATCTATGTGACTGCACATTGTATTATACTAGTAGTTAGTACCTTTCACTGCATCTGTGTGACTGCACATTGTATTATACCAGCAGTCAGTACCTTTCACTGCATCTGTGTGACTGCACATTGTATTATACCAGCAGTCAGTGTATACCTCTCACTGCATCTTTGTGACTGCAAATTGTATTATACCAGCAGTCAGTGTATACCTTTAACTGCATCTGTGTGACTGCACATGGGGCTCGATTCACCAAGCGGTGCTAACCCAGTTATCACGCCTAAAGGACTTTAGGCGTGATGACCTCTTCACCACTGAGTTAGCACCGTTTTTGCCTGCACTTCGCGCGAAGTTATCGCGCGCAAAGTTTTGCGCGCGCACCCGCACAGGCGCGCGCGCAAAGTCCCATAGGGTTTAATGGGCGCATCGCGCGAAGTGCGGGGCGCTTCGCGCGCACGCACGCGGGAGCGCGCGCAAAACTTTACGCGCGGAAACTTCGCGCGAAGCCCTTCTTATCATGCCTAAAGTGACTTTAGGCGTGAAGAGGGCCTTTTCACCACGGTGCTAACACTTTGCACCGCTTGGTGAATCGAGCCCATTGTGTTATACTAGCAGTCAGTACCTTTCACTGCATCTGTGTGACTGCACATTGTATTATACCAGCAGTCAGTGTATACCTCTCACTGCATCTTTGTGACTGCAAATTGTATTATACCAGCAGTCAGTGTATACCTTTCACTGCATCTGTGTGACTGCACATTGTATTATACCAGCAGTCAGTGTATACCTCTCACTGCATCTTTGTGACTGCAAATTGTATTATACCAGCAGTCAGTGCATACCTTTCACTGCATCTCTGTGACTGCACATTGTATTATACCACCATCGCCTGCACTCTCGCCGTGGTGCGCACCAGTCCAGCACAGCCATCACTACACAAACAGCTGTTTGCGGTGCATTACAGTGAGTTTGGTCTGTCAGTGTGAAGCAGTACACTACTTACACACTAACTGCTGATCCATGCATACACACGCAAGATGTTTTCAAGCACTTTATGCCTCCAATTTAGGAATACAATGGGCTTGATTCACAAAGCGGTGCTAACCCAGTTAGAGACTTTAGGCGTGATAACCATTGCACCACGCTGGTGAAAAGCCAGTTTAGGTGTGATAAGTTTAGGTGTGATAAGTTTAGGAGTGATAAGTTTAGGTGTGATAAGTTTAGGTGTGATAAGTTTAGGCATGCTAAGTTTAGATAAGTGTAGATAGCGTGCAAAGTCCCGCACGCAAAGCAGCGCCATTAAACTCTATGCGAAGTGCACCAGACTTTGCTAGCGCAAAACTTTTGATCAGCTGTGCACTGCTGTGCTAACACAGTTGGTGCTTAAACTTATCACGCCTAAACTTATCACACCTAAACTTATCACGCCTAAACTTATCACACCTAAACTTATCACACCTAAACTTATCATGCCTAAACTGAGTTTAGGCATGATAAAGGGCTTTTCACCAGCGTGCTAACTGTTAGCACCACTTTGTGAATCAGGCCCGATAAGTTTAGGGGCCTGATTCACAAAGCGGTGATAACTCAGTTATCACGCCTAAAAGACTTTAGGCATGATAACCTTTGCACCACACTGGTGAAAAGCCAGTTTAGGCGTGATAAGTTTAGGTGTGATAAGTTTAAGTTTTGATCAGCTGTGCACTACGGTGCTAACGCAGTTGGGGCTTGATTCACAAAGCGGTGCAAAGTGTTTGCACGCCAGTGAAAAGCCCCTTATCACGCCTAAACTAACTTTAGGCGTGATAAGAAGAAACTCGCGCGAAGTTACCGCGCGTACGCGCGTATGCGCGTAAGTGCGCGCGCAGCACCCGACGCTTCGCGCGAAGCTCCCATTAAACCCTATGGGACTTTGCGCGCGCTCTCACGCGCGTACGCGCGTACGCGCGGTAACTTCGCGCGAAGAGCAGGAAAAAGCGGTGATAACTCAGTGGTGAAAAGGTCATCACGCCTAAAGTCTTTTAGGCGTGATAACTGGGTTATCACCGCTTTGTGAATCAAGCCCTTGGTGCTTAAACTTATCATGGCTAAACTTATCACACCTAAACTTATCATGCCTAAACTTATCACACCTAAACTTATCACACCTAGGGCTCGATTCACAAAGCGGTGCTAACAGTTAGCACCCTGGTGAAAAGCCCTTTATCATGCCTAAACTCAGTTTAGGCATGATAAGTTTAGGTGTGATAAGTTTAGGTGTGATAAGTTTAGGCATGATAAGTTTAGGTGTGATAAGTTTAGGCATGATAAGTTTAAGCACCAACTGCGTTAGCACCGCAGTGCACAGCTGATCAAAAGTTTTGCGCTAGCAAAGTCTAGTGCACTTTGCATAGAGTTTAATGGCGCTGGTTTGCGTGCGGGACTTTGCACGCTATCTACACTTATCTAAACTTAGCATGCCTAAACTTATCACACCTAAACGTATCACACCTAAACTTATCACGCCTAAACTGGCTTTTCACCAGCATGGTGCAATGGTTATCATGCCTAAAGTCTTTTAGGCATGCTAACTGGGTTAGCACCGCTTTGTGAATCGAGCCCCTAGGGCTTGATTCACAAAAGAGTGATAACTGTTAGCACGGCCGTTTTCGTGCGAATTTTCGCATTGCGCGCGATCGCAAATTTTCGCGCGAAACGATAACATTTTCGCACGCAAACGCGAATTTTACAGCAAAATCGATATCGTTTTCTCGCAAAAATTCGCGTTTGCGCGCGAAAACGTTATCATTTCGCGCGAAAATTCGCGATCGCGCGCAATGGGAAAATTCGCGCGAAAACGGCTGTGCTAACAGTTAGCACCGCTTTGTGAATCAAGCCCCTAAACTTATCGGGCTTGATTCACAAAGCGGTGCAAAGTGTTTGCACGCCAGTGAAAAGCCCCTTATCACGCCTAAACTCACTTTAGGCATGATAAGAAGCAACTCGCGCGAATTTTCCGCGCGCAACAGCGCACGCGCGCGCGCAGCGTCCCCGCTTCGCGCGAAGCTCCCATTAAGCCCTATGGGACTTTGCGCGCGGAAACTTCGCGCGAGTTAGAGCAAAAATCGGTGATAACTCAGTGGTGCAAAGGTTATCACGCCTAGGGCTCGATTCACAAAGCGGTGCAAAGTGTTAGCACCATGGTGAAAAGGCCCTTATCACGCCTAAAGTCACTTTAGGCATGATAAGAAGAAACTCGCGCGAAGTTGCCGCGCGTACGCGCGTAAGTGCGCGCGCAACACCCGACGCTTCGCGCGAAGCTCCCATTAAGCCCTATGGGACTTTGCGCGCGCTCTCACGCGCGTACGCGCTTACGCGCGGTAACTTCGCGCGAAGAGCAGGAAAAATCGGTGATAACTCAGTGGTGAAAAGGTCATCACGCCTAAAGTCTTTTAGGCGTGATAACTGGGTTATCACCGCTTTGTGAATCGAGGCCCTAAAGTCTTTTAGGCGTGATAACTGGGTTATCACCGCTTTGTGAATCGAGCCCATCATGCCTAAACTGAGTTTAGGCATGATAAAGGGCTTTTCACCAGCGTGCTAACTGTTAGCACTGCTTTGTGAATCAGGCCCCAGGCGTGATAACCATTTTATCATGCCTAAACTCAGTTTAGGCATGATAAGTTTACGCATAATAAGTTTAGATAAGTTTAGATCACGCGCAAAGTCCCACACGCAAAGCAGCGCCATTAAACTCTATGCAAAGTGCACCAGACTTTGCTAGCGCAAAACTTTTGATCAGCTGTGCACTGCAGTGCTAACTCAGTTGGTGCTTAAACTTATCACGCCTAAAAACTTATCACACCTAAACTTATCATGCCTAAAATTATCACACCTAAACTTATCACACCTAAACTTATCATGCCTAAACAGAGTTTAGGCGTGATAAAGAGCTTTTCACTAGTGTTGGGCGAACACCTGGATGTTCGGGTTCGCGAACGTTCGCCGAACATGGCCGCGATGTTCGGGTGTTCGCGCCGAACTACGAACATAATGGAAGTCAATGGGGACCCGAACTTTCGTGCTTAGTAAAGCCTTCTTACATGCTACATACCCCAAATTTACAGGGTATGTGCACCTTGGGAGTGGGTACAAGAGGGAAAAAATTTAGCAAAAAGAGCTTATAGTTTTTGAGAAAATCGATTTTAAAGTTTCAAAAGGAAAACTGTCTTTAAAATGCGGGAAATGTCTGTTTTCTTTGCACAGGTAGCATGCATTTTGCCGCCATGCAGTCATAAATGTAATAAAGATAAGAGGTTCCATAAACAGGGACCGGCAACGCTAACCCAGCAGCAGCACACGTGATGGAACAGGAGGAGGCGCAGGAGGAGAAGGCCACGCTTTGAGACACAACAACCCAGGCCTTGCATGAGGACAAGAAGCGTGCGGATAGCATGCTTTTTGCCGCCATGCAGTCATAAATGTAATAAAGATAAGAGGTTCCATAAACAGGGACCGGCAACGCTAACCCAGCAGCAGCACACGTGATGGAACAGGAGGAGGCGCAGGAGGAGAAGGCCACGCTTTGAGACACAACAACCCAGGCCTTGCATGAGGACAAGAAGCGTGCGGATAGCATGCTTTTTGCCGCCATGCAGTCATAAATGTAATAAAGATAAGAGGTTCCATAAACAGGGACCGGCAACGCTAACCCAGCAGCAGCACACGTGATGGAACAGGAGGAGGCGCAGGAGGAGAATGCCACGCTTTCAGACACAACAACCCAGGCCTTGCATGAGGACAAGAAGTGTGCGGATAGCATGCTTTTTGCCGCCATGCAGTCATAAATGTAATAAAGATAAGAGGTTCCATAAACAGGGACCGGCAACGCTAACCCAGCAGCAGCAGATGTGATGGAACAGGAGGAGGCGCAGGAGGAGAAGGCCACGCTTTCAGACACAACAACCCAGGCCTTGCATGAGGACAAGAAGCGTGCGGATAGCATGCTTTTTGCCGCCATGCAGTCATAAATGTAATAAAGATAAGAGGTTCCATAAACAGGGACCGGCAACGCTAACCCAGCAGCAGCACGCGTGATGGAACAGGAGGAGGCGCAGGAGGAGAAGGCCACGCTTTCAGACACAACAACCCAGGCCTTGCATGAGGACAGTGAAGCGTGCGGATAGCATGCTTTTTGCCGCCATGCAGTCATAAATGTAATAAAGATAAGAGGTTCCATAAACAGGGACCGGCAACGCTAACCCAGCAGTAGCACACGTGATGGAACAGGAGAAGGCGCAGGAGGAGAAGGCCACGCTTTCAGACACAACAACCCAGGCCTTGCATGAGGACAAGAAGAGTGCGGATAGCATGCTTTTTGCCGCCATGCAGTCATAAATGTAATAAAGATAAGAGGTTCCATAAACAGGGACCGGCAACGCTAACCCAGCAGCAGCACACGTGATGGAACAGGAGGAGGTGCAGAAGGAGAAGGCCACGCTTTCAGACACAACAACCCAGGCCTTGCATGAGGACAAGAAGCGTGCGGATAGCATGCTTTTTGCCGCCATGCAGTCATAAATGTAATAAAGATAAGAGGTTCCATAAACAGGGACCGGCAACGCTAACCCAGCAGCAGCACACGTGATGGAACAGGAGGAGGCGCAGGAGGAGAAGGCCACTCTTTGAGACACAACAACACAGGCCTTGCATGAGGACAAGAAGCGTGCAGATAGCATGCTTTTTGCCGCCATGCAGTCATAAATGTAATAAAGATAAGAGGTTCCATAAACAGGGACCGGCAACGCTAACCCAGCAGCAGCACACGTGATGGAACAGGAGGAGGCGCAGGAGGAGAAGGCCACGCTTTGAGACACAACAAACCAGGCCTTGCATGAGGACAAGAAGCGTGCGGATAGCATGCTTTTTGCCGCCATGCAGTCATAAATGTAATAAAGATAAGAGGTTCCATAAACAGGGACCGGCAACGCTAACCCAGCAGCAGCACACGTGATGGAACAGGAGGAGGCGCAGGAGGAGAAGGAGAAGGCCACGTTTTCAGACACAACAACCCAGGCCTTGCATGAGGACAAGAAGCGTGCGGATAGCATGCTTTTTGCCGCCATGCAGTCATAAATGTAATAAAGATAAGAGGTTCCATAAACAGGGACCGGCAACGCTAACCCAGCAGCAGTACACGTGATGGAACAGGAGGAGGCGCAGGAGGAGAAGGCCACGCTTTCAGACACAACAACCCAGGCCTTGCATGAGGACAAGAAGCGTGCGGATAGCATGCTTTTTGCCGCCATGCAGTCATAAATGTAATAAAGATAAGAGGTTCCATAAACAGGAACCGGCAACGCTAACCCAGCAGCAGCACACGTGATGGAACAGGAGGAGGCGCAGGAGGAGAAGGCCACGCTTTGAGACACAACAACCCAGGCCTTGCATGAGGACAAGAAGCGTGCGGATAGCATGCTTTTTGCCGCCATGCAGTCATAAATGTAATAAAGATAAGAGGTTCCATAAACAGGGACCGGCAACGCTAACCCAGCAGCAGCACACGTGATGGAACAGGAGGAGGCACAGGAGGAGAAGGCCACGCTTTCAGACACAACAACCCAGGCCTTGCATGAGGACAAGAAGCGTGCGGATAGCATGCTTTTTGCCGCCATGCAGTCATAAATGTAATAAAGATAAGAGGTTCCATAAACAGGGACCGGCAACGCTAACCCAGCAGCAGCAGATGTGATGGAACAGGAGGAGGCGCAGGAGGAGAAGGCCACGCTTTCAGACACAACAACCCAGGCCTTGCATGAGGACAAGAAGCGTGCGGATAGCATGCTTTTTGCCGCCATGCAGTCATAAATGTAATAAAGATAAGAGGTTCCATAAACAGGGACCGGCAACGCTAACCCAGCAGCAGCACACGAGATGGAACAGGAGGAGGCACAGGAGGAGAAGGCCACGCTTTCAGACACAACAACCCAGGCCTTGCATGAGGACAAGAAGCGTGCGGATAGCATGCTTTTTGCCGCCATGCAGTCATAAATGTAATAAAGATAAGAGGTTCCATAAACAGGGACCGGCAACGCTAACCCAGCAGCAGCACACGTGATGGAACAGGAGGAGGCGCAAGGCCACGCTTTGAGACACAACAACCCAGGCCTTGCATGAGGACAAGAAGCGTGCGGATAGCATGCTTTTTGCCGCCATGCAGTCATAAATGTAATACAGATAAGAGGTTCCATAAACAGGGACCGGACACGCTAACCCATCACAGATGGTCATTGTTCATGTTACTTGGTTGGGGTCCAGGAGTGTTGCATAGTCGTTTCCAATCCAGCATTGATTCATTTTAATTTGAGTCAGACGGTCTGCATTTTCTGTGGAGAGGCTGATACGCCAATCTGTGACGATGCCTCCGGCAGCACTGAAACAGCGTTCCGACATAACACTGGCTGCCGGGCAAGCCAGCACCTCTATTGCGTACATTGCCAGTTTGTGCCAGGTGTCTAGCTTCGATACCCAATAGTTGAAGGGTGCAGATGGATTGTTCAACACAGCTACGCCATCTGACATGTAGTCCTTGACCATCTTCTCAAGCTTCAGGTTATTTTGCTGACCATGTGCTCATGCAACTCAGGCACTGCAGAGCGCGCAAAGTGGTAGCGGCTGGGAACCACGTAACGTGGGATGGCCACTGACATCATGCCCTTGAAGCTGTTTGTCTCCACCACTCGATATGGCAGCATTTCGCAGGCCAGAAGCTTGGCTATGCTGGCTGTTACTGCCACGGCCCGGGGGTCATTTGCTGGCAATTTCCTCTTGCGCTCAAGCATCTCCAAGACAGACAACTGAACCGTAGGGCTGCACGCTGAATGGCTGTTGGTTGTTGTGTTTGATGACTGGGAGACCTCAAGAGCTCTATTCCGGAAAGTGACAGTGTCAGCGTCGTCTGATGTTTGTGAATGTTGTTGTGAACCACGCAATGGCTGGGCTACTCCTGCTGCTGAGGAGGGTCTGGTGGTGAGTCTGGTGACCCCAAGGGAGGCAGTGTTGCTGGTACCCTGTCCTGGCGGCCACAGAGTGGGATGTTTGGATAGCATGTGGCGGCTCATGCTGGTGGTAGAGAGGTTGTTAATACTTTTCCCCCTGCTCAGGCGAGTCTTGCACACCTTGCAAATCACCATGGTACCATCCTCACTGCAGTCTTCAAAGAAAGGCCAGATTTTGGAGCACCTGCTTTGCTGGCAATTTCTGTTTGCGCCTCTTTTGCGTCTCACTTGAACTTCCACGCTTGTGGTGCCTGAAATTTCGCGCCGCCTACCTTGTGGCACAAGTCGAACTCGTGCAGCAGTGGGTTCTTCAACAGACTCATCTGTGCTGCTGCTACGACGGCGATGTTCTCCTTCACATACAAAATCTGGGTCTCTGTCAACATTGTCCATACCCTCCTCCTCTTCCATCTCCTCAAACTCGTCATATGTGATTGTGGGCCGCCGCCGTGGAGTAGAGCTCCCCACAACAACCTCTGCGCAGCACACTCCAACGTCGTCTTCAAGATCTTCTCGCCCGACCTCCTGCAATTGAAACCCCTCCTGCCCAACTTGCTCTGGGATTTAGGTTTCAAAGTCCTCCTCGGACTCGCCTTGCATTTCAGTGCGCGGTGCATTTCGCACAGTCAATGGTTGTGAATCCGGGCACAAAATTTCTGGCT
This sequence comes from Hyperolius riggenbachi, assembly GCF_040937935.1. Taxonomy (NCBI): domain Eukaryota; kingdom Metazoa; phylum Chordata; class Amphibia; order Anura; family Hyperoliidae; genus Hyperolius; species Hyperolius riggenbachi. The sequence continues at coordinate 27,326 of NC_090649.1, read as the reverse complement.
GTTCCATTGACCTTTGAAAGGTGGAAGTTTGTTGGGCTGGGAATAGCTCCTGCGAATACCCCATTGTGTCCTGAGGAAATTCTTCGGACTGGTTATTTGGCAGTTGTGTGCGTGGTGTCGCTGCCGGTTGTGTCAGATTTGTGCCCACTGGCTCCTTGTAACTGGCTGAGGACTCGGACCTCGTGCGTGATGTGCTGGTGCTGCTTAACCCACTGCTGGACGCTTGAGAGGTCATCCAATTAATTATCTGGTCCTGTTCTTTTGGATTTGTGAGGGTTGATTTCCTGGACAACATGGGCGGTATTGAGTGGGTTTTCTTCGGTGCTCCACTGTGGCCTGTACGTGAACTGTCAGGGGAACACCTCTTCCCTTGCCCCTCCCTCTTTCACAGGATTTCTTCTTCATTACACTTATCCTTAAAGTACACGCTGACTGGCAGCAGTACAGTGGCAGTACAGAAATGCTATACAGTGGTAGGTGAGCGGTGTACTACTATTCCCAGCAGCGACACAGAGCACAATGCTATACAGTGGTGGGTGAGCGGTGTACTACTGTTCCCAGCAGCGACACAGAGCACAATGCTATACAGTGGTGGGTGAGCGGTGTACTACTATTCCCAGCAGCGACACAGAGCACAATGCTATACAGTGGTGGGTGAGCGGTGTACTACTGTTCCCAGCAGCGACACAGAGTGGCAGTAAACACAATGCTATATAGTGTGGCTGAGCGGTGTACTACTGTTCCCAGCAGCGACACAGAGCACAATGCTATACAGTGGTGGGTGAGCGGTGTACTACTGTTCCCAGCAGAGACACAGAGTGGCAGTAAACACAATGCTATATAGTGTGGCTGAGCGGTGTACTACTATTCCCAGCAGTGACACAGAGCACAATGCTATACAGGGTGAGCGGTGTACTACTGTTCCCAGCAGACACACAGAGTGGCAGTAAACACAATGCTATATAGTGTGGCTGAGCGGTGTACTACTATTCCCAGCAGCGACACAGAGCACAATGCTATACAGGGTGAGCGGTGTACTACTGTTCCCAGCAGACACACAGAGTGACAGTAAACACAATGCTATATAGTGTGGCTGAGCGGTGTACTACTATTCCCAGCAGCGACACAGAGCACAATGCTATACAGGGTGAGTGGTGTACTACTGTTCCCAGCAGAGAGACACAGAGTGGCAGTAAACACAATGCTATATAGTGTGGCTGAGCGGTGTACTACTATTCCCAGCAACGACACAGAGCACAATGCTATACAGGGTGAGTGGTGTACTACTGTTCCCAGCAGAGAGACACAGAGTGGCAGTAAACACAATGCTATATAGTGTGGCTGAGCGGTGTACTACTATTCCCAGCAGCGACACAATGACCGGGGGACCCTGGCTAGCCTGGCTGGAGAGAGAACTACCCTGCCTGCCTACCCAAAGCTAAACCCACAGACAAATGGCGGAAAAATGACGTGGATCGGGTATTTATTTACCCGAACCACGTGACCAGTTCGCCCAATCAGAGCGCGTTCGGGTCCGAACCACGTGACCCGTTCGGCCAATCACAGCGCTAGCCGAACGTTCGGGTAACGTTCGGCCATGCGCTCTTAGTTCGGCCATATGGCCGAACAGTTTGGCCGAACACCATCAGGTGTTTGGCCGAACTCGAACATCACCTGAACAGGGTGATGTTCTGCAGAACCCAAACAGTGGCGAACACTGTTCGCCCAACACTACTTTTCACTAGCGTGCTAACTGTTAGCACCGCTTTGTGAATCAGGCCCCTAAACTTATCACACCTAAACTTATCATGCCTAAACTTATCACACCGAAACTAATCACACCTAAACTTATCACACCTAAACTTATCATGCCTAAACTGATAAAGGGCTTTTCACCAGCGTGCTAACTGTTAGCACCGCTTTGTGAATCAGGCCCCAGGTCTGTTACCCCTGCCGGGTGTGTGGAATGGTGACGCCAGGCCTGTTACTCCTGCTGGGTGGGTGTAATGGTGATGCCGGGCCTGTTACCCCTGCTGGGTGTGTGTAATGGTGACACCAGGCCTGTTACCCCTGCCGGGTGTGTGTAATGGTGATGCCAGGCCTGTTACCCCTGCTGGGTGTGTGTAATGGTGACGCCATGCCTGTTACCCCTGCCGGGTGTGTGTAATGGTGACGCCAGGCCTGTTACTCCTGCCGGGTGTGTGTAATGGTGATGCCAGGTCTGTTACCCCTGCCGGGTGTGTGTAATGGTGACACCAGGCCTGTTACCCCGGCTGGGTGTGTGTAATGGTGATGCCAGGCCTGTTACCCCTGCTGGGTGTGTGTAATGGTGACGCCAAGCCTGTTACCCCTGCCCGGTGTGTGTAATGGTGACACCAGGCCTGTTACCCCTGCCGGGTGTGTGTAATGGTGACATTAGGCCCGTTACCCCTGCCGGGTGTGTGTAATGGTGACACCAGGCCTGTTACCCCTGCCGGGTGTGTGTAATGGTGACACCAGGCCCATTACCCCTGCCGGGTGTGTGTATCTCTAACCCTTTACCTGAACCTTTGGGTGAGCTCCTGTGTTCTGTACATTGTAGGCCGCTCTCGTAGACGTGTGTGTAGGAATGCAGACGTGTCATTGTGTTTATACAGATGTGATTGGTCGCTGTTTATGTATAAATGGTACAAGACTCGGGAAGTGAATATTTGTCCAGAGCTTAAACTTAAAAGTAGCTGCAAATCTTTCCGGAGATGAACTGTTCAACCCTCCGACTTCTGCAGCAAAGAACGGATTCCTCGCTCATGTGAGGGAGAGCAAGACAGAGTCCAGAGCAGCAGCAGGCATGAAGACCCCAGTATTCCATCCTCAACATACAAGACAGAGTCCAGAGCAGCAGCAGGCATGAAGACCCCGGTATTTCATCCGCAACATACAAGACAGAGTCCAGAGCAGCAGCAGGCATGAAGACCCCGGTATTCCATCCTCAACATACAAGACAGAGTCCAGAGCAGCAGCAGGCATGAAGACCCCGGTATTCCATCCTCAACATACAAGACAGAGTCCAGAGCAGCAGCAGGCATGAAGACCCTGGTATTCCATCCGCAACATACAAGACAGAGTCCAGAGCAGCAGCAGGCATGAAGACCCCGGTATTCCATCCTCAACATACAAGACAGAGTCCAGAGCAGCAGCAGGCATGAAGACCCCGGTATTCCATCCTCAACATACAAGACAGAGTCCAGAGCAGCAGCAGGCATGAAGACCCCGGTATTCCATCCTCAACATACAAGACAGAGTCCAGAGCAGCAGCAGGCATGAAGACCCCGGTATTCCATGCTCAACATACAAGACAGAGTCCAGAGCAGCAGCAGGCATGAAGACCCCGGTATTCCATCCTCAACATACAAGACAGAGTCCAGAGCAGCAGCAGGCATGATGACCCCGGTATTCCATCCGCAACATACAAGACAGAGTCCAGAGCAGCAGCAGGCATGATGACCCCGGTATTCCATCCTCAACATACAAGACAGAGTCCAGAGCAGCAGCAGGCATGAAGACCCCGGTATTCCATCCTCAACATACAAGACAGAGTCCAGAGCAGCAGCAGGCATGAAGACCCCGGTATTCCATCCTCAACATACAAGACAGAGTCCAGAGCAGCAGCAGGCATGAACACCCCGGTATTCCATGCTCAACATACAAGACAGAGTCCAGAGCAGCAGCAGGCATGAAGACCCCGGTATTCCATCCTCAACATACAAGACAGAGTCCAGAGCAGCAGCAGGCATGAAGACCCCGGTATTCCATCCTCAACATACAAGACAGAGTCCAGAGCAGCAGCAGGCATGAAGACCCCGGTATTCCATCCTCAACATACAAGACAGAGTCCAGAGCAGCAGCAGGCATGATGACCCCGGTATTCCATCCTCAACATACAAGACAGAGTCCAGAGCAGCAGCAGGCATGATGACCCCGGTATTCCATGCTCAACATACAAGACAGAGTCCAGAGCAGCAGCAGGCATGAAGACCCCGGTATTCCATGCTCAACATACAAGACAGAGTCCAGAGCAGCAGCAGGCATGAAGACCCCGGTATTTCATCCTCAACATGCAAGACAGAGTCCAGAGCAGCAGCAGGCATGAAGACCCCGGTATTCCATCCGCAACATGCAAGACAGAGTCCAGAGCAGCAGCAGGCATGAAGACCCCGGTATTCCATCCGCAACATGCAAGACAGAGTCCAGAGCAGCAGCAGGCATGAAGACCCCGGTATTCCATCCGCAACATGCAAGACAGCGTCCAGAGCAGCAGCAGGCATGAAGACCCCGGTATTCCATCCGCAACATGCAAGACAGCGTCCAGAGCAGCAGCAGGCATGAAGACCCCGGTATTCCATCCGCAACATGCAAGACAGAGTCCAGAGCAGCAGCAGGCATGAAGACCCCGGTATTCCATCCTCAACATACAAGACAGAGTCCAGAGCAGCAGCAGGCATGAAGACCCCGGTATTCCATCCTCAACATACAAGACAGAGTCCAGAGCAGCAGGCATGAAGACCCCGGTATTCCATGCTCAACATACAAGACAGAGTCCAGAGCAGCAGCAGGCATGAAGACCCCGGTATTCCATGCTCAACATACAAGACAGAGTCCAGAGCAGCAGCAGGCATGAAGACCCCGGTATTCCATCCTCAACATACAAGACAGAGTCCAGAGCAGCAGCAGGCATGAAGACCCCGGTATTCCATCCTCAACATACAAGACAGAGTCCAGAGCAGCAGCAGGCATGAAGACCCCGGTATTCCATCCTCAACATACAAGACAGAGTCCAGAGCAGCAGCAGGCATGAAGACCCCGGTATTCCATCCTCAACATACAAGACAGAGTCCAGAGCAGCAGCAGGCATGAAGACCCCGGTATTCCATGCTCAACATACAAGACAGAGTCCAGAGCAGCAGCAGGCATGAAGACCCCGGTATTCCGTCCTCAACATACAAGACAGAGTCCAGAGCAGCAGCAGGCATGAAGACCCCGGTATTCCGTCCTCAACATACAAGACAGAGTCCAGAGCAGCAGCAGGCATGAAGACCCCGGTATTCCGTCCTCAACATACAAGACAGAGTCCAGAGCAGCAGCAGGCATGAAGACCCCGGTATTCCGTCCTCAACATACAAGACAGAGTCCAGAGCAGCAGCAGGCATGAAGACCCCGGTATTCCGTCCTCAACATACAAGACAGAGTCCAGAGCAGCAGCAGGCATGAAGACCCCGGTATTCCATCCTCAACATACAAGACAGAGTCCAGAGCAGCAGCAGGCATGAAGACCCCGGTATTCCATCCTCAACATACAAGACAGAGTCCAGAGCAGCAGCAGGCATGAAGACCCCGGTATTTCATCCTCAACATACAAGACAGAGTCCAGAGCAGCAGCAGGCATGATGACCCCGGTATTCCATCCGCAACATACAAGACAGAGTCCAGAGCAGCAGCAGGCATGAAGACCCCGGTATTCCATCCGCAACATACAAGACAGAGTCCAGAGCAGCAGCAGGCATGAAGACCCCGGTATTCCATGCTCAACATACAAGACAGAGTCCAGAGCAGCAGCAGGCATGAAGACCCCGGTATTTCATCCTCAACATACAAGACAGAGTCCAGAGCAGCAGCAGGCATGAAGACCCCGGTATTCCATCCTCAACATACAAGACAGAGTCCAGAGCAGCAGCAGGCATGAAGACCCCGGTATTCCATCCTCAACATACAAGACAGAGTCCAGAGCAGCAGCAGGCATGAAGACCCCGGTATTCCATCCTCAACATACAAGACAGAGTCCAGAGCAGCAGCAGGCATGAAGACCCCGGTATTCCATCCTCAACATACAAGACAGAGTCCAGAGCAGCAGCAGGCATGAAGACCCCGGTATTCCATCCTCAACATACAAGACAGAGTCCAGAGCAGCAGCAGGCATGATGACCCCGGTATTCCATCCTCAACATACAAGACAGAGTCCAGAGCAGCAGCAGGCATGAAGACCCCGGTATTCCATCCTCAACATACAAGACAGAGTCCAGAGCAGCAGCAGGCATGAAGACCCCGGTATTCCATCCTCAACATACAAGACAGAGTCCAGAGCAGCAGCAGGCATGAAGACCCCGGTATTCCATCCTCAACATACAAGACAGAGTCCAGAGCAGCAGCAGGCATGAAGACCCCGGTATTCCATCCTCAACATACAAGACAGAGTCCAGAGCAGCAGCAGGCATGAAGACCCCGGTATTCCATCCTCAACATACAAGACAGAGTCCAGAGCAGCAGCAGGCATGAAGACCCCGGTATTCCATCCTCAACATACAAGACAGAGTCCAGAGCAGCAGCAGGCATGAAGACCCCGGTATTCCATCCTCAACATACAAGACAGAGTCCAGAGCAGCAGCAGGCATGAAGACCCCGGTATTCCATCCTCAACATACAAGACAGAGTCCAGAGCAGCAGCAGGCATGAAGACCCCGGTATTCCATCCTCAACATACAAGACAGAGTCCAGAGCAGCAGCAGGCATGAAGACCCCGGTATTCCATCCTCAACATACAAGACAGAGTCCAGAGCAGCAGCAGGCATGATGACCCCGGTATTCCATCCTCAACATACAAGACAGAGTCCAGAGCAGCAGCAGGCATGAAGACCCCGGTATTCCATGCTCAACATACAAGACAGAGTCCAGAGCAGCAGCAGGCATGAAGACCCCGGTATTCCATCCTCAACATACAAGACAGAGTCCAGAGCAGCAGCAGGCATGATGACCCCGGTATTCCATCCTCAACATACAAGACAGAGTCCAGAGCAGCAGCAGGCATGATGACCCCGGTATTCCATCCTCAACATACAAGACAGAGTCCAGAGCAGCAGCAGGCATGAAGACCCCGGTATTCCATCCTCAACATACAAGACAGAGTCCAGAGCAGCAGCAGGCATGAAGACCCCGGTATTCCATCCTCAACATACAAGACAGAGTCCAGAGCAGCAGCAGGCATGAAGACCCCGGTATTCCATCCTCAACATACAAGACAGAGTCCAGAGCAGCAGCAGGCATGAAGACCCCGGTATTCCATCCTCAACATACAAGACAGAGTCCAGAGCAGCAGCAGGCATGAAGACCCCGGTATTCCATCCTCAACATACAAGACAGAGTCCAGAGCAGCAGCAGGCATGAAGACCCCGGTATTCCATCCTCAACATACAAGACAGAGTCCAGAGCAGCAGCAGGCATGAAGACCCCGGTATTCCATCCTCAACATACAAGACAGAGTCCAGAGCAGCAGCAGGCATGAAGACCAGGGTATTCCATGCTCAACATACAAGACAGAGTCCAGAGCAGCAGCAGGCATGAAGACCCCGGTATTCCATCCTCAACATACAAGACAGAGTCCAGAGCAGCAGCAGGCATGAAGACCCCGGTATTCCATCCTCAACATACAAGACAGAGTCCAGAGCAGCAGCAGGCATGAAGACCCCGGTATTTCATCCTCAACATACAAGACAGAGTCCAGAGCAGCAGCAGGCATGAAGACCCCGGTATTCCATCCGCAACATACAAGACAGAGTCCAGAGCAGCAGCAGGCATGAAGACCCCGGTATTTCATCCTCAACATACAAGACAGAGTCCAGAGCAGCAGCAGGCATGAAGACCCCGGTATTCCATCCTCAACATACAAGACAGAGTCCAGAGCAGCAGCAGGCATGAAGACCCCGGTATTCCATCCTCAACATACAAGACAGAGTCCAGAGCAGCAGCAGGCATGAAGACCCCGGTATTCCATCCTCAACATACAAGACAGAGTCCAGAGCAGCAGCAGGCATGAAGACCCCAGTATTCCATCCTCAACATACAAGACAGAGTCCAGAGCAGCAGCCGCCATGAAGACCCCAGTATTCCATCCTCAACATACAAGACAGAGTCCAGAGCAGCAGCAGGCATGAAGACCCCGGTATTCCATCCTCAACATACAAGACAGAGTCCAGAGCAGCAGCAGGCATGAAGACCCCGGTATTCCATCCTCAACATACAAGACAGAGTCCAGAGCAGCAGCAGGCATGAAGACCCCGTTATTCCATCCTCAACATACAAGACAGAGTCCAGAGCAGCAGCAGGCATGAAGACCCCGTTATTCCATCCTCAACATACAAGACAGAGTCCAGAGCAGCAGCAGGCATGAAGACCCCGGTATTCCATCCGCAACATACAAGACAGAGTCCAGAGCAGCAGCAGGCATGAAGACCCCGGTATTCCATCCTCAACATACAAGACAGAGTCCAGAGCAGCAGCAGGCATGAAGACCCCGTTATTCCATCCTCAACATACAAGACAGAGTCCAGAGCAGCAGCAGGCATGAAGACCCCGTTATTCCATCCTCAACATACAAGACAGAGTCCAGAGCAGCAGCAGGCATGAAGACCCCGGTATTCCATCCTCAACATACAAGACAGAGTCCAGAGCAGCAGCAGGCATGAAGACCCCGGTATTCCATCCTCAACATACAAGACAGAGTCCAGAGCAGCAGCAGGCATGAAGACCCCGGTATTCCATCCTCAACATACAAGACAGAGTCCAGAGCAGCAGCAGGCATGAAGACCCCGGTATTCCATCCTCAACATACAAGACAGAGTCCAGAGCAGCAGCAGGCATGAAGACCCCGGTATTCCATCCTCAACATACAAGACAGAGTCCAGAGCAGCAGCAGGCATGAAGACCCCGGTATTCCATCCTCAACATACAAGACAGAGTCCAGAGCAGCAGCAGGCATGAAGACCCCGGTATTCCATCCTCAACATACAAGACAGCGTCCAGAGCAGCAGCAGGCATGAAGACCCCGGTATTCCATCCGCAACATGCAAGACAGCGTCCAGAGCAGCAGCAGGCATGAAGACCCCGGTATTCCATCCGCAACATGCAAGACAGAGTCCAGAGCAGCAGCAGGCATGAAGACCCCGGTATTCCATGCTCAACATACAAGACAGAGTCCAGAGCAGCAGCAGGCATGAAGACCCCGGTATTCCATGCTCAACATACAAGACAGAGTCCAGAGCAGCAGCAGGCATGAAGACCCCGGTATTCCATCCGCAACATACAAGACAGAGTCCAGAGCAGCAGCAGGCATGAAGACCCAGGTATTCCATCCGCAACATACAAGACAGAGTCCAGAGCAGCAGCAGGCATGAAGACCCCGGTATTCCATCCTCAACATACAAGACAGAGTCCAGAGCAGCAGCAGGCATGAAGACCCCGGTATTCCATGCTCAACATACAAGACAGAGTCCAGAGCAGCAGCAGGCATGAAGACCCCGGTATTCCATCCTCAACATACAAGACAGAGTCCAGAGCAGCAGCAGGCATGAAGACCCCGGTATTCCATCCTCAACATACAAGACAGAGTCCAGAGCAGCAGCAGGCATGAAGACCCCGGTATTCCATCCTCAACATACAAGACAGAGTCCAGAGCAGCAGCAGGCATGAAGACCCCGGTATTCCATCCTCAACATACAAGACAGAGTCCAGAGCAGCAGCAGGCATGAAGACCCCGGTATTCCATCCTCAACATACAAGACAGAGTCCAGAGCAGCAGCCGCCATGAAGACCCCGGTATTCCATCCTCAACATACAAGACAGAGTCCAGAGCAGCAGCAGGCATGAAGACCCCGGTATTCCATGCTCAACATACAAGACAGAGTCCAGAGCAGCAGCAGGCATGATGACCCCGGTATTCCATCCGCAACATACAAGACAGAGTCCAGAGCAGCAGCAGGCATGAAGACCCCGGTATTCCATCCTCAACATACAAGACAGAGTCCAGAGCAACAGCAGGCATGAAGACCCCGGTATTCCATCCTCAACATACAAGACAGAGTCCAGAGCAGCAGCCGCCATGAAGACCCCAGTATTCCATCCTCAACATACAAGACAGAGTCCAGAGCAGCAGCAGGCATGAAGACCCCGTTATTCCATCCTCAACATACAAGACAGAGTCCAGAGCAGCAGCAGGCATGAAGACCCCGTTATTCCATCCTCAACATACAAGACAGAGTCCAGAGCAGCAGCAGGCATGAAGACCCCGTTATTCCATCCTCAACATACAAGACAGAGTCCAGAGCAGCAGCAGGCATGAAGACCCCGTTATTCCATCCTCAACATACAAGACAGAGTCCAGAGCAGCAGCAGGCATGAAGACCCCGTTATTCCATCCTCAACATACAAGACAGAGTCCAGAGCAGCAGCAGGCATGAAGACCCCGTTATTCCATCCTCAACATACAAGACAGAGTCCAGAGCAGCAGCCGCCATGAAGACCCCGTTATTCCATCCTCAACATACAAGACAGAGTCCAGAGCAGCAGCCGCCATGAAGACCCCGTTATTCCATCCGCAACATACAAGACAGAGTCCAGAGCAGCAGCAGGCATGAAGACCCCGGTATTCCATCCGCAACATACAAGACAGAGTCCAGAGCAGCAGCAGGCATGAAGACCCCGGTATTCCATCCTCAACATACAAGACAGAGTCCAGAGCAGCAGCAGGCATGAAGACCCCGGTATTCCATCCTCAACATACAAGACAGAGTCCAGAGCAGCAGCAGGCATGAAGACCCCGGTATTCCATCCTCAACATACAAGACAGAGTCCAGAGCAGCAGCAGGCATGAAGACCCCGTTATTCCATCCTCAACATACAAGACAGAGTCCAGAGCAGCAGCAGGCATGAAGACCCCGTTATTGCATCCTCAACATACAAGACAGAGTCCAGAGCAGCAGCAGGCATGAAGACCCCGGTATTCCATCCTCAACATACAAGACAGAGTCCAGAGCAGCAGCAGGCATGAAGACCCCGGTATTCCATCCTCAACATGCAAGACAGCGTCCAGAGCAGCAGCAGGCATGAAGACCCCGGTATTCCATCCGCAACATGCAAGACAGAGTCCAGAGCAGCAGCAGGCATGAAGACCCCGGTATTCCATCCGCAACATGCAAGACAGAGTCCAGAGCAGCAGCAGGCATGAAGACCCCGGTATTCCATCCTCAACATGCAAGACAGAGTCCAGAGCAGCAGCAGGCATGAAGACCCCGGTATTCCATCCTCAACATGCAAGACAGAGTCCAGAGCAGCAGCAGGCATGAAGACCCCGGTATTCCATCCTCAACATACAAGACAGAGTCCAGAGCAGCAGCAGGCATGAAGACCCCGGTATTCCATCCTCAACATACAAGACAGAGTCCAGAGCAGCAGCAGGCATGAAGACCCCGGTATTCCATCCTCAACATACAAGACAGAGTCCAGAGCAGCAGCAGGCATGAAGACCCCGGTATTCCATCCTCAACATACAAGACAGAGTCCAGAGCAGCAGCAGGCATGAAGACCCCGGTATTCCATCCTCAACATACAAGACAGAGTCCAGAGCAGCAGCAGGCATGAAGACCCCGGTATTCCATCCTCAACATACAAGACAGAGTCCAGAGCAGCAGCAGGCATGAAGACCCCGGTATTCCATCCTCAACATACAAGACAGAGTCCAGAGCAGCAGCAGGCATGAAGACCCCGGTATTCCATCCTCAACATACAAGACCGAGTCCAGAGCAGCAGCAGGCATGAAGACCCCGGTATTCCATCCTCAACATACAAGACCGAGTCCAGAGCAGCAGCAGGCATGAAGACCCCGGTATTCCATCCTCAACATACAAGACCGAGTCCAGAGCAGCAGCAGGCATGAAGACCCCGGTATTCCATCCTCAACATACAAGACCGAGTCCAGAGCAGCAGCAGGCATGAAGACCCCGGTATTCCATCCTCAACATACAAGACAGAGTCCAGAGCAGCAGCAGGCATGAAGACCCCGGTATTCCATCCACAACATACAAGACAGAGTCCAGAGCAGCAGCAGGCATGAAGACCCCGGTATTCCATCCACAACATACAAGACAGAGTCCAGAGCAGCAGCAGGCATGAAGACCCCGGTATTCCATCCACAACATACAAGACAGAGTCCAGAGCAGCAGCAGGCATGAAGACCCCGGTATTCCATCCACAACATACAAGACAGAGTCCAGAGCAGCAGCAGGCATGAAGACCCCGGTATTCCATGCTCAACATACAAGACAGAGTCCAGAGCAGCAGCAGGCATGAAGACCCCGGTATTCCATCCTCAACATACAAGACAGAGTCCAGAGCAGCAGCAGGCATGAAGACCCCGGTATTCCATCCTCAACATACAAGACAGAGTCCAGAGCAGCAGCAGGCATGAAGACCCCGGTATTCCATCCTCAACATACAAGACAGAGTCCAGAGCAGCAGCAGGCATGAAGACCCCGGTATTCCATCCTCAACATACAAGACAGAGTCCAGAGCAGCAGCAGGCATGAAGACCCCGGTATTCCATCCTCAACATACAAGACAGAGTCCAGAGCAGCAGCAGGCATGAAGACCCCGGTATTCCATCCTCAACATACAAGACAGAGTCCAGAGCAGCAGCAGGCATGAAGACCCCGGTATTCCATCCTCAACATACAAGACAGAGTCCAGAGCAGCAGCAGGCATGAAGACCCCGGTATTTCATCCTCAACATACAAGACAGAGTCCAGAGCAGCAGCAGGCATGAAGACCCCGGTATTCCATCCTCAACATACAAGACAGAGTCCAGAGCAGCAGCAGGCATGAAGACCCCGGTATTCCATCCTCAACATACAAGACAGAGTCCAGAGCAGCAGCAGGCATGAAGACCCCGGTATTCCATCCGCAACATACAAGACAGAGTCCAGAGCAGCAGCAGGCATGAAGACCCCGGTATTCCATCCGCAACATACAAGACAGAGTCCAGAGCAGCAGCAGGCATGAAGACCCCGGTATTCCATCCGCAACATACAAGACAGAGTCCAGAGCAGCAGCAGGCATGAAGACCCCGGTATTCCATGCTCAACATACAAGACAGAGTCCAGAGCAGCAGCAGGCATGAAGACCCCGGTATTCCATCCTCAACATACAAGACAGAGTCCAGAGCAGCAGCAGGCATGAAGACCCCGGTATTCCATCCTCAACATACAAGACAGAGTCCAGAGCAGCAGCAGGCATGAAGACCCCGGTATTCCATCCTCAACATACAAGACAGAGTCCAGAGCAGCAGCAGGCATGAAGACCCCGGTATTCCATCCTCAACATACAAGACAGAGTCCAGAGCAGCAGCAGGCATGAAGACCCCGGTATTCCATCCTCAACATACAAGACAGAGTCCAGAGCAGCAGCAGGCATGAAGACCCCGGTATTCCATCCTCAACATACAAGACAGAGTCCAGAGCAGCAGCAGGCATGAAGACCCCGGTATTCCATCCTCAACATACAAGACAGAGTCCAGAGCAGCAGCAGGCATGAAGACCCCGGTATTCCATCCTCAACATACAAGACAGAGTCCAGAGCAGCAGCAGGCATGAAGACCCCGGTATTCCATCCTCAACATACAAGACAGAGTCCAGAGCAGCAGCAGGCATGAAGACCCCGGTATTCCATGCTCAACATACAAGACAGAGTCCAGAGCAGCAGCAGGCATGAAGACCCCGGTATTCCATCCTCAACATACAAGACAGAGTCCAGAGCAGCAGCCGCCATGAAGACCCCGGTATTCCATCCTCAACATACAAGACAGAGTCCAGAGCAGCAGCCGCCATGAAGACCCCGGTATTCCATCCTCAACATACAAGACAGAGTCCAGAGCAGCAGCAGGCATGAAGACCCCGGTATTCCGTCCTCAACATACAAGACAGAGTCCAGAGCAGCAGCAGGCATGATGACCCCGGTATTCCGTCCGCAACATACAAGACAGAGTCCAGAGCAGCAGCAGGCATGAAGACCCCGGTATTCCGTCCTCAACATACAAGACAGAGTCCAGAGCAGCAGCAGGCATGAAGACCCCGGTATTCCGTCCTCAACATACAAGACAGAGTCCAGAGCAGCAGCCGCCATGAAGACCCCGGTATTCCATCCTCAACATACAAGACAGAGTCCAGAGCAGCAGCAGGCATGAAGACCCCGGTATTCCATGCTCAACATACAAGACAGAGTCCAGAGCAACAGCAGGCATGAAGACCCCGGTATTCCATGCTCAACATACAAGACAGAGTCCAGAGCAGCAGCAGGCATGAAGACCCCGGTATTCCATCCTCAACATACAAGACAGAGTCCAGAGCAGCAGCAGGCATGAAGACCCCGGTATTCCATCCTCAACATACAAGACAGGTGTCCAGAGCAGCAGCAGGCATGAAGACCCCGGTATTCCATCCTCAACATACAAGACAGAGTCCAGAGCAGCAGCAGGCATGAAGACCCCGGTATTCCATCCTCAACATACAAGACAGTGTCCAGAGCAGCAGCAGGCATGAAGACCCCGGTATTCCATCCTCAACATACAAGACAGTGTCCAGAGCAGCAGCAGGCATGAAGACCCCGGTATTCCATCCTCAACATACAAGACAGAGTCCAGAGCAGCAGCAGGCATGAAGACCCCGGTATTCCATCCTCAACATACAAGACAGAGTCCAGAGCAGCAGCCGCCATGAAGACCCCGGTATTCCATCCTCAACATACAAGACAGAGTCCAGAGCAGCAGCAGGCATGAAGACCCCGGTATTTCATCCTCAACATACAAGACAGAGTCCAGAGCAGCAGCAGGCATGAAGACCCCGGTATTCCATCCTCAACATACAAGACAGAGTCCAGAGCAGCAGCAGGCATGAAGACCCCGGTATTCCATCCTCAACATACAAGACAGAGTCCAGAGCAGCAGCAGGCATGAAGACCCCGGTATTCCATCCTCAACATACAAGACAGAGTCCAGAGCAGCAGCAGGCATGAAGACCCCGGTATTCCATCCGCAACATACAAGACAGAGTCCAGAGCAGCAGCAGGCATGAAGACCCCGGTATTCCATCCGCAACATACAAGACAGAGTCCAGAGCAGCAGCAGGCATGAAGACCCCGGTATTCCATGCTCAACATACAAGACAGAGTCCAGAGCAGCAGCAGGCATGAAGACCCCGGTATTCCATGCTCAACATACAAGACAGAGTCCAGAGCAGCAGCAGGCATGAAGACCCCGGTATTCCATCCTCAACATACAAGACAGAGTCCAGAGCAGCAGCAGGCATGAAGACCCCGGTATTCCATCCTCAACATACAAGACAGAGTCCAGAGCAGCAGCAGGCATGAAGACCCCGGTATTCCATCCTCAACATACAAGACAGAGTCCAGAGCAGCAGCAGGCATGAAGACCCCGGTATTCCATCCTCAACATACAAGACAGAGTCCAGAGCAGCAGCAGGCATGAAGACCCCGGTATTCCATCCTCAACATACAAGACAGAGTCCAGAGCAGCAGCAGGCATGAAGACCCCGGTATTCCATCCTCAACATACAAGACAGAGTCCAGAGCAGCAGCAGGCATGAAGACCCCGGTATTCCATCCTCAACATACAAGACAGAGTCCAGAGCAGCAGCAGGCATGAAGACCCCGGTATTCCATCCTCAACATACAAGACAGAGTCCAGAGCAGCAGCAGGCATGAAGACCCCGGTATTCCATCCTCAACATACAAGACAGAGTCCAGAGCAGCAGCAGGCATGAAGACCCCGGTATTCCATCCTCAACATACAAGACAGAGTCCAGAGCAGCAGCAGGCATGAAGACCCCGGTATTCCATCCTCAACATACAAGACAGAGTCCAGAGCAGCAGCAGGCATGAAGACCCCGGTATTCCATGCTCAACATACAAGACAGAGTCCAGAGCAGCAGCAGGCATGAAGACCCCGGTATTCCATCCTCAACATACAAGACAGAGTCCAGAGCAGCAGCCGCCATGAAGACCCCGGTATTCCATCCTCAACATACAAGACAGAGTCCAGAGCAGCAGCCGCCATGAAGACCCCGGTATTCCATCCTCAACATACAAGACAGAGTCCAGAGCAGCAGCAGGCATGAAGACCCCGGTATTCCATCCTCAACATACAAGACAGAGTCCAGAGCAGCAGCAGGCATGATGACCCCGGTATTCCATCCGCAACATACAAGACAGAGTCCAGAGCAGCAGCAGGCATGAAGACCCCGGTATTCCGTCCTCAACATACAAGACAGAGTCCAGAGCAGCAGCAGGCATGAAGACCCCGGTATTCCGTCCTCAACATACAAGACAGAGTCCAGAGCAGCAGCCGCCATGAAGACCCCGGTATTCCATCCTCAACATACAAGACAGAGTCCAGAGCAGCAGCAGGCATGAAGACCCCGGTATTCCATGCTCAACATACAAGACAGAGTCCAGAGCAACAGCAGGCATGAAGACCCCGGTATTCCATGCTCAACATACAAGACAGAGTCCAGAGCAGCAGCAGGCATGAAGACCCCGGTATTCCATCCTCAACATACAAGACAGAGTCCAGAGCAGCAGCAGGCATGAAGACCCCGGTATTCCATCCTCAACATACAAGACAGGTGTCCAGAGCAGCAGCAGGCATGAAGACCCCGGTATTCCATCCTCAACATACAAGACAGAGTCCAGAGCAGCAGCAGGCATGAAGACCCCGGTATTCCATCCTCAACATACAAGACAGTGTCCAGAGCAGCAGCAGGCATGAAGACCCCGGTATTCCATCCTCAACATACAAGACAGTGTCCAGAGCAGCAGCAGGCATGAAGACCCCGGTATTCCATCCTCAACATACAAGACAGAGTCCAGAGCAGCAGCAGGCATGAAGACCCCGGTATTCCATCCTCAACATACAAGACAGAGTCCAGAGCAGCAGCCGCCATGAAGACCCCGGTATTCCATCCTCAACATACAAGACAGAGTCCAGAGCAGCAGCAGGCATGAAGACCCCAGTATTCCATCCTCAACATACAAGACAGAGTCCAGAGCAGCAGCAGGCATGATGACCCCGGTATTCCATCCGCAACATACAAGACAGAGTCCAGAGCAGCAGCAGGCATGAAGACCTCGGTATTCCATCCTCAACATACAAGACAGAGTCCAGAGCAGCAGCAGGCATGAAGACCCCGGTATTCCATCCGCAACATACAAGACAGAGTCCAGAGCAGCAGCAGGCATGAAGACCCCGGTATTCCATCCTCAACATACAAGACAGAGTCCAGAGCAGCAGCAGGCATGAAGACTCCGGTATTCCATCCTCAACATACAAGACAGAGGTTGCATAGTGTATGGCCTGACAGCATGTCGCAGGACACCCGGATTCCTCCAAGGCAAAAATAATATACAACATACACTTCTACCATTTCCAACAGACTCGTGATCACAATCACCAATATCCGACTCGTGTGTGGTTTGCGTGGAATAACTGTCTGTAATCACAAATCACGAGTCGTGGTTAAAAACCCGCCGGCAGTTCGTTAATGAAGCAAAACCTGCCGTCTTTAGCAGTTAAAAGCAAAACTGCAGGATTTGTTTAAAAGATAGTGGAAAACAATAGTATTTTCCTATTTTTTTTAAATACCTTTTTTTTTAATGTTCAACGTGTGGGAAATTTAAAAAAATGATGTGGGGTCCCCCCTCCCGAGTGTCTGTAACCCTTTGTCCCCGATGCAGGCTGGGAGAGCCAGAATGTGGAGCCCCGGCTTCAGATCACGATGCCGGATAGTAATGCTGAGGAATCGCGGCTATGCGGTGATCACGAGGTCGTTATACCACATCTACAGTCATGTCCCCACAGCCGAGCGTGCCCCGTATCCGAGCACTGCAGTGACATGCCGAGCCGTCCATGGGGGCCTCGTCCCTTCCGGCATTAGCCGCTAGCTCACGCCCCCCCTTATTGAGCAATTGCGTGCAGTGCAATCTTGCCAACCAGCTGTGATGTCAGTGGGGAGCAGAGACTCAGTCCAGAGTCATGGCTAGAGATGGTTTGAACCTCAGATTTTGGGTTAACGAACTGCAATCGCGACCTTTCACAAAAGTTTGCGAACCAGCGAACTCGGTGAACCGCAATAGACTTTAATGGGCACTGGGCAGGTGAACTTAAAAAACTACAAACATTTATGCTGGCCACAAAAGTGATGGAAAAGATGTTTCAAGGGGTCTAACACCTGGAGGGGGCATGGCGGAGTGGGATACACCCCAAAAGTCCCAGGGAAAATTCTGGATTTGCCACACAGCAGCGTTATAATCTCTAAAGGGCTGAAATCGCATTGGGCTCGATTCACAAAGCGGTGCTAACCCAGTTAGAGACTTTGGGCCTGATTCACAAAGCGGTGCTAACAGTTAGCACGCTGGTGAAAAGCCCTTTATCATACTTAAACTCAGTTTAGGCATGATAAGTTTAGGTCCGATAAGTTTAGGGGCTTGATTCACAAAAGAGTGCTAACTGTTAGCACGGGCGTTTTCGCGTGAATTTTTGCATTGTGCGCGATCGCGAATTTTCGCGTGAAACGATAACGTTTTCGCGCGAAAACGCGAATTTTACAGCGAAATCGATATCGTTTTGCGCACGAAAATTCGCGATTGCGCACAAAAACGTTATCGTTTAGCGCGAAATTCGCGATCGCGCGCAATGCAAATTTTCGCGCGAAAACGCCCGTGCTAACAGTTAGCACTCTTTTGTGAATCAAGCCCTAAGGGCTCGATTCACAAAGCGGTGCTAACCCAGTTAGCATGCCTAAAAGACTTTAGGCATGATAACCATTGCACCATGCTGGTGAAAAGCCAGTTTAGGCGTGATAAGTTTAGGTGTGATAAGTTTAGGTGTGATAAGTTTAGGCATGCTAAGTTTAGATAAGTTTAGATCGCTTGCAAAGTCCCGCACGCAAAGCAGCGCCATTAAACTTTATACGAAGTGCACCAGTCTTTGCTAGAGTAAAACTTTTGATCAGCTGTGCACTGCGGTGCTAATGCAGTTGGCGCTTAAACTTAGCATGCCTAAACTTATCACACCTAAACTTATCATGCCTAAACTTATCACACCTAAACTTATCACACCTAAACTTATCATGCCTAAACTGAGTTTAGGCATGATAAAGGGCTTTTCACCAGGGTGCTAACTGTTAGCACCGCTTTGTGAATCGAGCCCTAGGGGCTCGATTTACCAAGCGGTGCAAAGTGTTAGCACCGTGGTGAAAAGGCCCTCTTCACGCCTAAAGTCACTTTAGGCATGATAAGAAGGGCTTCGCGCGAAGTTTCCGCGCGTAAAGTTTTGCGCGCGCTCCCGCGTGCGTGCGCGCGAAGCGCCCCTCACTTCGCGCGATGCGCCCATTAAACCCTATGGGACTTTGCGCGCGCGCGCCTGTGCGGGTGCGCGCGCAAAACTTTGCGCGCGATAACTTCGCGCGAAGTGCAGCCAAAAACGGTGCTAACTCAGTGGTGAAGAGGTCATCACGCCTAAAGTCCTTTAGGCGTGATAACTGGGTTAGCACCGCTTGGTGAATCGAGCCCTAGGTGTGATAAGTTTAGTCATGATAAGTTTAGGCATGACGGGCCTGATTCACAAAGCGGTGATAACTCAGTTATCACGCCTAAAAGACTTTAGGGGCCTGATTCACAAAGCGGTGCTAACAGTTAGCACGCTGGTGAAAAGCCCTTTATCATGCCTAAACTCAGTTTAGGCATGATAAGTTTAGGTGTGATAAGTTTAGGTGTGATAAGTTTAGGCATGATAAGTTTAGGTGTGATAAGTTTAGGCATGCTAAGTTTAAGCGCCAACTGCGTTAGCACCGCAGTGCACAGCTGATCAAAAGTTTTACGCTAGCAAAGACTGGTGCACTTTGTATAAAGTTCAATGGCGCTGCTTTGCGTGCGGGACTTTGCAAGCGATCTAAACTTATCTAAACTTAGCATGCCTAAACTTATCACACCTAAACTTATCACACCTAAACTTATCACGCCTAAACTGGCTTTTCACCAGCATGGTGCAATGGTTATCATGCCTAAAGTCTTTTAGGCATGCTAACTGGGTTAGCACCGCTTTGTGAATCGAGCCCATCACACCTAAACTTATCACACCTAAACTTATCATGCCTAAACTGGCTTTTCACCAGCGTGGTGCAATGGTTATCACGCCTAAAGTCTCTAACTGGGTTAGCACCGCTTTGTGAATCGAGCCCATGGTGTGATGAGTTTAGGCGTGATAAGTTTAGGCATGATAAGTTTAGGTGTGATAAGTTTAGGCATGCTAAGTTTAGATAAGTGTAGATAGCGTGCAAAGTCCCGCACGCAAAGCAGCGCCATTAATCTCTATGCGAAGTGCACCAGACTTTGCTAGCGCAAAACTTTTGATCAGCTGTGCACTGCGGTGCTAACGCAGTTGGTGCTTAAACTTATCATGCCTAAACTTATCACACCTAAACTTATCATGCCTAAACTTATCACACCTTGGGCTCGATTCACAAAGCGGTGATAACCCAGTTATCACGCCTAAAAGACTTTGGCCTCGATTCACAAAGCGGTGATAACCCAGTTATCACGCCTAAAAGACTTTAGGCGTGATGACCTTTTCACCACTGAGTTATCACCGATTTTTCCTGCTCTTCGCGCGAAGTTACCGCGCGTAAGCGCGTTCGCGCGTACGCGCGTGAGAACGCGCGCAAAGTCCCATAGGGCTTAATGGGAGCTTCGCGCGAAGCGTCGGGTGTTGCGCGCGCACTTACGCGCGTACGCGCACGCGCGGCAACTTCGCGCGAGTTTCTTCTTATCATGCCTAAAGTGAGTTTAGGCGTGATAAGGGCCTTTTCACCATGGTGCTAACACTTTGCACCGCTTTGTGAATCGAGCCCTTTAGGCGTGATAACCTTTTCACCACTGAGTTATCACCGCTTTTTCCTGCTCTTCGCGCGAAGTTACCGCGCGTACGCGCGTTCGCGCGTACGCGCGTGAGAGCACGCGCAAAGTCCCATAGGGCTTAATGGGAGCTTCGCGCGAAGCGTCTGGTGCTGCGCGCGCACTTACGCGCGTACGCGCGTGCGCGCGTACGCGCGGTAACTTCGCGCGAGTTTCTTCTTATCATGCCTAAAGTGAGTTTAGGCGTGATAAGGGCCTTTTCACCAGCGTGCAAACACTTTGCACCGCTTGGTGAATCGAGCCCCTAAACTTATCACACTTATCATGCCTAAACTGCGTTTAGGCATGATAAAGGGCTTTTCACCAGCGTGCTAACTGTTAGCACCGCTTTGTGAATCAGGCCCTTAGGGCTCGATTCACAAAGCGGTGCTAACCCAGTTAGATACTTTAAGGGCCTGATTTACAAAGCGGTGCTAACAGTTAGCACGCTGGTGAAAAGCCCTTTATCATGCCTAAACTCAGTTTAGGCGTGATAAGTTTAGGCATGATAAGTTTAGGTGTGATAAGTTTAGGCATGATAAGTTTAGATAAGTTTAGATCGCTTGCAAAGTCCTGCATGCAAAGCAGCGCCATTAAACTTTATACGAAGTGCACCAGACTTTGCTAGCGCAAAACTTTTGATCAGCTGTGCACTGCACTGCTAACGCAGTTGGCGCTTAAACTTATGGGGCCTGATTCACAAAGCGGTGCTAACAGTTAGCACGCTGGTGAAAAGCCCTTTATCATGCCTAAACTCAGTTTAGGCGTGATAAGTTTAGGCATGATAAGTTTAGGTGTGATAAGTTTAGGCATGATAAGTTTAAGCGCCAACTGCGTTAGCACCGCAGTGCACAGCTGATCAAAAGTTTTGCGCTAGCAAAGTCTGGTGCACTTCGCATAGAGTTTAATGGCGCTGCTTTGTGTGCGGGACTTTGCACGCTATCTACACTTATCTAAACTTATCATGCCTAAACTTATCACACCTAGGGCTTGATTCACCAAGCGGTGCAAAGTGTTTGCACGCTGGTGAAAAGGCCCTTATCACGCCTAAACTCACTTTAGGCATGATAAGAAGAAACTCGCGCGAAGTTACAGCGCGTACGCGCGTACGTGCGCGCGCAGCACCCGACGCTTCGCGCGAAGCTCCCATTAAACCCTATGGGACTTTGCGCGCGCGCGCGAACGCGCGTACACGCGGTAACTTCGCGCGAAGAGCAGGAAAAATCGGTGATAACTCAGTGGTGAAAAGGTCATCACGCCTAAAGTCTTTTAGGCGTGATAACTGGGTTATCACCGCTTTGTGAATCGAGCCCATTGGGCCTGATTCACAAAGTGGTGCTAACAGTTAGCACGCTGGTGAAAAGCCCTTTATCTCAGCAGCGCCATTAAACTTTATACGAAGTGCACCAGACTTAGCTAGCGTAAAACTTTTGATCAGCTGTGCACTGCGGTGCTAACCCAGT
This sequence comes from Hyperolius riggenbachi, assembly GCF_040937935.1. Lineage (NCBI taxonomy): Eukaryota > Metazoa > Chordata > Amphibia > Anura > Hyperoliidae > Hyperolius > Hyperolius riggenbachi. Next base: position 5,046 of record NC_090649.1, on the reverse strand, counting down.
TGGTACTTAAACTTATCACTCCTAAACTTATCACACCTTGGGCTCGATTCACAAAGCGGTGATAACCCAGTTATCACGCCTAAAAGACTTTAGGCGTGATGACCTTTTCACCACTGAGTTATCACCGCTTTTTCCTGCTCTTCGCGCGAAGTACGCGCGTGAGCGCGCGCGCAAAGTCCCATAGGGCTTAATGGGAGCTTCGCGCGAAGCGTCGGGTGTTGCGCGCGCACTTACTAAACTTATCACACCTAAACTTATCATGCCTAAACTGAGTTTAGGCATGATAAAGGGCTATTCACCAGGGTGCTAACTGTTAGCACCGCTTTGTGAATCAGGCCCCATAAGTTTAGGGGCTTGATTCACAAAGCGGTGATAACCCAGTTATCACGCCTAAAAGACTTTAGGCGTGATGACCTTTTCACCACTGAGTTATCACCGCTTTTTCCTGCCCTTCGCGCGAAGTTACCGCGCGTACGCGCGTGAGAGCGCGCGCAAAGTCCCATAGGGTTTAATGGGAGCTTCGCGCGAAGCGTCGGGTGCTGCGCGCGCACTTACGTAACTTCGCGCGAGTTTCTTCTTATCACGCCTAAAGTGAGTTTAGGCGTGATAAGGGGCTTTTCACTGGCGTGCAAACACTTTGCACCGCTTTGTTAATCAAGCCCTAGGTGTGATAAGTTTAGGTGTGATAAGTTTAGGCATGATAAGTTTAGGTGTGATAAGTTTAGGCATGATGGGCTCGATTCACAAACCGGTGCTAACCCAGTTAGCATGCCTAAAAGACTTTAGGCATGATAACCATTGCACCAGGCTGGTGAAAAGCCAGTTTAGGGGCTCGATTCACAAAGCGGTGATAACCCAGTTATCACGCCTAAAAGACTTTAGGCGTGATGACCTTTTCACCACTGAGTTATCACCGATTTTTCCTGCTCTTCGCGCGAAGTTACCGCGCGTAAGCGCGTTCGCGCGTACGCGCGTGAGAACGCGCGCAAAGTCCCATAGGGCTTAATGGGAGCTTCGCGCGAAGCGTCGGGTGTTGCGCGCGCACTTACGCGCGTACGCGCACGCGCGGCAACTTCGCGCGAGTTTCTTCTTATCATGCCTAAAGTGACTTTAGGCGTGATAAGGGCCTTTTCACCATGGTGCTAACACTTTGCACCGCTTTGTGAATCGAGCCCTAGGTGTGATAAGTTTAGGCATGATAAGTTAAGGTGTGATAAGTTTAGGCATGATAAGTTTAGATCGCTTGCAAAGTCCCGCACGCAAAGCAGCGCTATTAAACTTTATACGAAGTGCATCAGACTTTGCTAGCGTAAAACTTTTGATCAGCTGTGCACTGCGGTGCTAACCCAGTTAGCGCTTAAACTTATCATGCCTAAACTTATCACACCTAAACTTATCATGCCTAAACTTATCACACCTAAACTTATCACACCTAAACTTATCATGCCTAAACTGAGTTTAGGCATGATAAAGGGCTTTTCACCAGCGTGCTAACTGTTAGCACCGGTTTGTGAATCAGGCCCCTGGTGTGATAAGTTTAGGCATGATAAGTTTAGGTGTGATAAGTTTAGGCATGCTAAGTTTAGATAAGTTTAGATCGCTTGCAAAGTCCCGCACGCAAAGCAGCGCCATTAAACTTTATACGAAGTGCACCAGACGTTGCTAGCGTAAAACTTTTGATCAGCTGTGCACTGCGGTGCTAACGCAGTTGGCGCTTAAACTTAGCATGCCTAAACTTATCACACCTAAACTTATCATGCCTAAACTTATCACACCTAAACTTATCACACCTAAACTTATCATGCCTAAACTGAGTTTAGGCATGATAAAGGGCTTTTCACCAGGGTGCTAACTGTTAGCACCGCTTTGTGAATCAGGCCCGATAAGTTTAAGCGCCAACTACGTTAGCACCGCAGTGCACAGCTGATCAAAAGTTTTACGCTAGCAAAGTCTGGTGCACTTCGTATAAAGTTTAATGGCGCTGCTTTGCGTGCGGGACTTTGCAAGCGATCTAAACTTATCTAACACTTTGCACCGCTTGGTGAATCGAGCCCCTAAACTTATCGGGCCTGATTCACAAAGCGGTGCTAACAGTTAGCACCCTGGTGAAAAGCCCTTTATCATGCCTAAACTCAGTTTAGGCATGATAAGTTTAGGTGTGATAAGTTTAGGTGTGATAAGTTTAGGCATGATAAGTTTAGGTGTGATAAGTTTAGGCATGATAAGTTTAAGCGCCAACTGCATTAGAACCGCAGTGCACAGCTGATCAAAAGTTTTGCGCTAGCAAAGACTGGTGCACTTCGTATAAAGTTTAATGGCGCTGCTTTGCGTGCGGGACTTTGCAAGCAATCTAAACTTATCTAAACTTATCATGCCTAAACTTATCACACCTAAACTGGCTTTTCACCAGAGTGGTGCAATGGTTATCATGCCTAAAGTCTCTAACTGGGTTAGCACCGCTTTGTGAATCGAGCCCATCATGCCTAAACTGAGTTTAGGCATGATAAAGGGCTTTTCACCAGCGTGCTAACTGTTAGCACCGCTTTGTGAATCAGGCCCCAACTGCGTTAGCACCGCAGTGCACAGCTGATCAAAAGTTTTACGCTAGCAAAGACTGGTGCATTTCGTATAAATTTTAATGGCGCTGCTTTGCGTGCGGGACTTTGCAAGCGATCTAAACTTATCTAAACTTAGCATGCCTAAACTTATCACACCTAAACTTATCATGCCTAAACTTATCACACCTAAACTGGCTTTTCACCAGAGTGGTGCAATGGTTATCATGCCTAAAGTCTCTAACTGGGTTAGCACCGCTTTGTGAATCGAGCCCAATGGGCCTGATTCACAAAGCGGTGCTAACAGTTAGCACCCTGGTGAAAAGCCCTTTATCACGCCTAAACTCAGTTTAGGCATGATAAGTTTAGGGGCCTGATTCACAAAGCGGTGCTAACAGTTAGCACGCTGGTGAAAAGCCCTTTATCATGCCTAAACTCAGTTTAGGCATGATAAGTTTAGGGGCTCGATTTACCAAGCGGTGCAAAGTGTTAGCACCGTGGTGAAAAGGCCCTCTTCACGCCTAAAGTCACTTTAGGCATGATAAGAAGGGCTTCGCGCGAAGTTTCCGCGCGTAAAGTTTTGCGCGCGCTCCCGCGTGCGTGCGCGCGAAGCGCCCCTCACTTCGCGCGATGCGCCCATTAAACCCTATGGGACTTTGCGCGCGCGCCTGTGCGGGTGCGCGCGCAAAACTTTGCGCGCGATAACTTCGCGCGAAGTGCAGCCAAAAACGGTGCTAACTCAGTGGTGAAGAGGTCATCACGCCTAAAGTCCTTTAGGCGTGATAACTGGGTTAGCACCGCTTGGTGAATCGAGCCCCAGGTGTGATAAGTTTAGGCATGATAAGTTTAGGTGTGATAAGTTTAGGTGTGATAAGTTTAAGCACCAAGGGCTCGATTCACAAAGCGGTGCTAACAGTTAGGGCTCGATTCACAAAGCGGTGCTAACTCAGTTAGAGACTTTAGGCATGATAACCATTGCACCACTCTGGTGAAAAGCCAGTTTAGGGGCTCGATTCACAAAGCGGTGATAACCCAGTTAGCATGCCTAAAAGACTTTAGGCATGATAACCATTGCACCATGCTGGTGAAAAGCCAGTTTAGGCGTGATAAGTTTAGGTGTGATAAGTTTAGGTGTGATAAGTTTAGGCATGCTAAGTTTAGATAAGTTTAGATCGCTTGCAAAGTCCCGCACGCAAAGCAGCGCCATTAAACTTTATACAAAGTGCACCAGTCTTTGCTAGCGTAAAACTTTTGATCAGCTGTGCACTGCGGTGCTAACGCAGTTGGCGCTTAAACTTAGCATGCCTAAACTTATCACACCTAAACTTATCATGCCTAAACTTATCACACCTAAACTTATCACTCCTAAACTTATCATGCCTAAACTGAGTTTAGGCATGATAAAGGGCTTTTCACCAGCGTGCTAACTGTTAGCACCGCTTTGTGAATCAGGCCCCAGGTGTGATAAGTTTAGGCATGATAAGTTTAGGTGTGATAAGTTTAGGCATGCTAAGTTTAGATAAGTTTAGATCGCTTGCAAAGTCCCGCACGCAAAGCAGCGCCATTAAACTTTATACGAAGTGCACCAGTCTTTGCTAGGGCTCGATTCACAAAGCGGTGCTAACCCAATTAGCATGCCTAAAAGACTTTAGGCATGATAACCATTGCACCATGCTGGTGAAAAGCCAGTTTAGGCGTGATAAGTTTAGGTGTGATAAGTTTAGGTGTGATAAGTTTAGGCATGCTAAGTTTAGATAAGTTTAGATCGCTTGCAAAGTCCCGCACGCAAAGCAGCGCCATTAAACTTTATACAAAGTGCACCAGTCTTTGCTAGCGTAAAACTTTTGATCAGCTGTGCACTGCGGTGCTAACGCAGTTGGCGCTTAAACTTAGCATGCCTAAACTTATCACACCTAAACTTATCATGCCTAAACTTATCACACCTAAACTTATCACACCTAAACTTATCATGCCTAAACTGAGTTTAGGCATGATAAAGGGCTTTTCACCAGGGTGCTAACTGTTAGCACCGCTTTGTAAATCAGGCCCCTAGTGTAAAACTTTTGATCAGATGTGCACTGCGGTGCTGACGCAGTTGGCGCTTAAACTTATCACACCTAAACTTATCACACCTAAACTTATCATGCCTAAAGTTATCACACCTAAACTTATCACACCTAAACTTATCATGCCTAAACTGAGTTTAGGCATGATAAAGGGCTTTGCACCAGGGTGCTAACTGTTAGCACCGCTTTGTGAATCGAGCCCTTAGCACCCTGGTGAAAAGCCCTTTATCATGCCTAAACTCAGTTTAGGCATGATAAGTTTAGGTGTGATAAGTTTAGGCATGATAAGTTTAGGTGTGATAAGTTTAGGCATGATGGGCTCGATTCACCAAGCGGTGCTAACCCAGTTATCACGCCTAAAGGACTTTAGGCGTGATGACCTCTTCACCACTGAGTTAGCACCGTTTTTGCCTGCACTTCGCGCG